>NC_053025.1:391522620-391785870 GCF_003073215.2 Triticum urartu
TCTATGCCTGATACTACTATGCCACTTAGTGATTTTCTTGATGAACAACTTGATAGGGCTAGAGGGATTGAAAATATTGAATCTGATGATACTGATGAAAGTGATGATGAAGAATCACTTGTTATTCCTAAGGGTTATGTCTTTGATCAAGAAGCTTCTTTAGCTATTTTAGCGTGCCAAAATAGAACTGAACTCAAAAGATTATTAGCTAAATGGAGTAAGCAATCTTTAAATGCTAGAATGAAACCTGACCCTGCTTTTGCTACTTCACCTATCTTTGTTACTGATAAGGATTATGAATTCTCTATTGATCCTGATATAATTACTTTGGTTGAATTTGATCCTTTTCATGGTTATGAATCTGAAACTGTTGTGGCACATCTTACTAAATTAAATGATATAGCTACCCTGTTTACTAAAGATGAGAGAACTCGTTACTTTTATATCCTTAAAATATTTCCGTTCTCATTAAAGGGTGATGCTAAGATATGGTTTAATTCTCTTGATCCTGGTTGTGTGCGTAGTCCCCAGGATATGATTTATTACTTCTCTACTAAATATTTCCCTGCTCATAAGAAACAAGCTGCTTTAAGGGATATATATAATTTTATGCAAATTGAAGAAGAGAGTCTCCCACAAGCTTGGGGGAGGCTTCTCCAATTACTTAATGCTTTGCCTGATCATCCTCTTAAGAAAAATGAAATACTTGATATCTTTTATAATGGACTAACCGATGCCTCCAGAGATTACCTGGATAGTTGTGTTGGTTCTTTTTTCAGGGAAAGAACACCGGATGAAGCTGAAATTCTATTGAATAATATGTTGACAAATGAAAATAATTGGACACCTCTGGATCCAATTCCCGAGCCTATTCCTAAACCAACTCCGAAGAAGAGAGGTATTCTATTTCTCAGTCCTGAAGATATGTAAGAGGCAAAGAAATCTATGAAAGAAAAAGGTATTAAAGCTGAAGATGTTAAGAATTTACCTCCTATTAAAGAAATACATGGTCTTAATTTACCTCCTGTTGAAGAAACATATGATCTTAATCCATTACCTATTGAAGAAACTCATGGTCTTGATAACCCAACACAGGTAGTAAAGGTAAATTCTCTCTATAGATATGATAAAGCTGTAATCCCATTTACTAAGTTTGCTAGCCCATGCTTAGATGAGTTTGATAAATTTATGGCTAAGCAAGAAGATTTTAATGCTTATTTTGGTAGACAATTGAAATACAATTCAAATATGCTTGAACACTTGGGTGATTATATGGCTAATGTTAAAGGTGAACTTAAACTTATTAGTAAACATGCTTCTATGGTTACCACTCAAGTAGAACAAGTACTTAAAGCTCAAAATGATTTGTTCAATGAATTGAATAGTAAAGATAATGATAATGCTGTTAGAGTGGCTACTAGAACTGGTAGAATGACTCAGGAACCTTTGTATCCTGAAGGCCACCCTAAGAGAATTGAGCAAGATTCTCAGAGAAATAACATAGATGTACCTAGTCCTTCTGAAAAGAAGAAAAGGAAAAATGATAGGACTTTGCATGCTCCTAGTGATCCTATTGTTGAAGCACCTGAGAATCCAAATATATTTCTATTTCTGATGCCGAAACTTAATCTGGTAATGAACCTGAAACTAGTGGTAATAATAATAATGTTCATGATGATGCTTGTCGGTGTCAAAACCGGCGGATCTCAGGTAGGGGGTCCCAAACTGTGCGGCTAAGGCGGATGGTAACAGGAGGCAGGGGACACGATGTTTTACCCAGGTTCGGGCCCTCTTGATGGAGGTAAAACCCTACGTCCTGCTTGATTATTCTTGATAATATGAGTAATACAAGAGTTGATCTACCACGAGATCAGAGAGGCTAAACCCTAGAAGCTAGCCTATGGTATGATTGTCTGTTGTCCTATGGACTAAAACCCTCCGATTTATATAGACACCAGAGGGGGCTAGGGTTACACAGAGTTGGTTACAAGGAAGGAGATCTACATATCCGTATTGCCAAGCTTGCCTTCCATGCTAAGGAGAGTCCCATCCGGACACGGGAGGAAGTCTTCAATCTTGTATCTTCATAGTCCAATAGTCTGGCCAAAGGATATAGTCCGGCTGTCCGGATACCCCCTAATCCAGGACTCCCTCAGTAGCCCCTGAACCAGGCTTGAATGACGATGAGTCCGGCGCGCCTATTGTCTTCGGCATTGCAAGGCGGGTTCCTCCTCCGAATACTTCATAGAAGATTTTGAACACAAGGATCGTGTCTGGCTCTGCAAAACAAGTTCCACATACCACCGTAGAGAGAATAATATTTCCACAAATCTGATCTGCTGACGTACCCCTAGCGTGGCATCACACCACAGCCAGGTCTTTATTCGAATCGTTTTTCATAACCTATCTCAGCATGTTTCGCGAGGCGGTTTCCTTGGCACGTCTTGTCGAAGCAGAGATCGTGTCCCCTTATTACGGGATTCCCATCAATATGGACGTGGGTAACCCAACCGCGCCATCAATTACGGCGCTTGGGGGATAAGCGAGTTTTACCAGGCTGGTGGGGGCGCATAGTTTCATCCGCCCTTATAAAGGGATAAGGTTTCACCTTTTTCTACCCATGCCTTCTTCCTCCTTGCTCATCCATTTTCGCGCACTCGAGCTCCAGCACCCAAGTCCACATCCTTCTCCTCAACTCTCTCCAAACATGTCCGGAGCGGGAGGCAAGTGGATGGTCTCATCCGTCACGGAGGGACACATCAAAAAACTACGTGGGGCCGGATACTTAGCCGCGGATAACACGCACCGGCTGCCAGCCGTGGGGCAGATCGTCCCTACCCCGGAACCTCAAAAAAGGGTGGTTTTCCTCCCCCACTTCATCCTCGGACTGGGGTTTTCCCTCCATCCATTTATCCGCGGCCTTATGTTCTATTATTGGCTGGACTTTCATGATCTGGCCCCGAATTTCATCCTCAACATCTCGGCGTTCATCGTCGTGTGCGAGGCTTTCCTCCGCATCCGGCCCCACTTCAGCCTGTGGCCGAAGACCTTCAATATCAAGCCGAAGGTGGTTGGCGGCCAACAAGCGGAATGCGGCGGAGCCATGGTGGGCAAAATGCCCAACGTTACATGGCTCGAGGGATCCTTCGTGGAGACCATAAAGGGGTGGCAATCGAGGTGGTTCTACATCACTGAGCCGCGCGACACCAACTGGGTGGCGGCCCCCGAGTTTCGATCCGGAATCCCCACGCGGCTCACTTCCTGGAAGGAGAAGGGCCTGTCCTGGGGCTCATCGGTGGAGCTGGACGGACTCCAGAAGTGTGTCCGGAACATGATAAGCAAGAAAATTAACCTTGTCAACATAGTCCAGGTCATGCTCTTCCGCCGGATCCTCCCGTGTCAACAACGGGCTTTCAACTTATGGGAGTTCGACCCGGCCCAGCACCAGACTCTACGCGAGCTCTTCGACACGATGCATAAGGACGTCTGGAAGGTGCTGTTCAAGGGCGCCGAGGTCCCCCCTTCTATTACCAAGGACCGCGGGCTAAGCGCAAAGCGCCCTGCGAATCCGGTAAGTTCTGTACATCTGGTAGGGTATTTATTTCCCATAGCTTAACCATGTGCGGGGTCTGAGCTCCCATGCCTTTGATAGGACTGGGTGGAGACATCGGAGCAGATTAACTGTCTGGCCCTTCTGCCCGAAGACCCTGCAGACGCTCTCCTGACGGAGATGCGGACTCCGGCTCCTTATGAGGTGCCGGAGAAGACCAAGAAGAAGGCCACAGGAACCCGAAAGAGTTCCCGGCGCCAGGTGGTATCGGACACATCGTCTGATAACTTCGAGACGCACTCCTCCCGTGAAAACGAGGAGGAGGAAGATGAAGATTCTCCCCCTCCAGCCAGGGGAGACAAGAAAAGGAAGGCCGCCCCAACCGGGGAGGTCGAAGGGTCCAAGAAGGGAAGGACTCTCCTTCCGGACTGTTCCACCACCACCGCCAACGGTGAAGACGAGTGGCTACTCAGGGCCAACCCCCTGGCGAAGTCGTAAGTATTCGGATACCAAAGTAACTCATAGCATACTTATGTTGCACTGCTTCCCCTAACGTTGAATATGATTATGCAGTCCGCCCCGAGCCCGTATCGACGTTTCCTCGTGGACGGTTCCTTGTACTCGTCGGACATGAATAGTGATACACTTCCAACCGCCTCCTCCCCTTGCCCTACGGAAAATGCCGAGGTATTGTCTCAAGGGGCACTGAGCCGGGGGGGAGGTAGTTCCGAAGGCGCCTCAAGGTGAACTTCCGAACTCCAGGCGCGAAGGGAGCAAGACTCCCAAGGGCTCCAAGTTCGGCCCCCAGCCGAACGCCACGCTGGAACCTCCAGTGGTTCCGGACTCCGACAGGCGGCCCCCTTCCAAGAGGGGCAAGCCGCCCGTGCCGGTGACCTCTGTCCATCCAGAGGCACCGGACAACCTGCTAGGAGCGCTTCGCGGCGCTTCCATCGATGAAGAGCACCGCACTATTATGAGTGCGGTGATCAAGAAGGTTCAGTCCGCCAAGAGCAGACTGACTGAAGCCTGTGCTAGCCTTTTAACAGGCTTTGAGGTAAGTATTTAAAATATAGGAAAATATTACCGCATAGGCAGTAGCCCCTGATGCTCTGTTTGGTGTTCACAAAGAAAAGCCGAATAGAGGATCAAATAATATCTGCAAGAGTCTAATATAAGTATGTCTATATGCATATGTAGGCTTCGCTGCTGACCTCTGCCGCACTGACTATGGAGGTCGCTGCACTGAAGCAGAACCTCGAGCGGTCCGAGAAAGAGCTCGGTCTTGCCAAGAGGCAGCTCGAGGAGAACAAAGGTAAGTAATGCCTTGTCTATATATATATATATATATATATATATATATATAAAAGATGCGGTTGCAAAATGATAGGATCATCATGGATGTGCCAGGGGCCACGATCAAAGTGGCGACCCTGAAGCAAGCGCTGTCCGAGGCCGAAAACAAAGCGGCCAAGGAGCGCACCGAGCGGGAAAAACAAGAGGCACGGGTGGGCGAGGTGCAGCAAGAGCTCCAGGCTCTCGTGAAGAAGCACGAGGCTTTGGAGCTTGACTCAAAGACACGAGAGTCCGAGCTTGCCGCGGCCCTCGAGAGCACAAAGCATGCCAAGGCTGAAGCCCAAAAGGCCCTCTAGGAGATTGAGGCGATGAGGAAGATAGCGGCGGGTAAGGCATTCACTATGCAAAGCAAGCATGTGAAAGTAAATTACTTGTTACTTACCCGAGTCCAGAGCTCTCCAGGAGCATTCGCAGATTTGCCCCGCAGCGTGTCAGATGCCGTGAAATATTACCAGGCCGAGGAGGGAAGCTCGACGGAGAAGTTGTTCTAGTCTCAGTATACTGGGACCGAACACCCGATGCCTATGAGCGACCAGCTGAAGCAACTGGTCGAGCTGCACAAGGCGGCCGAACAGGCCATGAGGGGCCTTATAGTCTGGATGTGGCCTGGCGACTCCCTTCCCAACAGCTACTTCGGCCTGGTGAGGCGGCTTGTGGATGCCTGCCCCCGGCTGGAAGTCATCAAGCGGTCCGTCTGCATCGAAGGTGCCCGCCGGGATTTTGCCCATGCGAAGGTGCACTGGGCCAAGATGGACGCCGAGAAGCTGGTGAAGGAGGGGCCGCCGCAGGGCAAGGAGCATCGCCACCCCGAAATGTATTATGAGGGTGTCCTGAAGGGTGCCCGTCTTGTGGCAGACGAGTGTGCGAAGGATGTAATTTTTGAATGAACTTGCTCGTGTGATCCTGTATTATGAAACTTTGTTCATATGCGCTATGCAATGCTTGTTTGAATTTCAAATATTACCTTCTATGCGGCTGTTCATTAAATCTGAGAGATGGCCAGTCGTCGGCTTCTGCCCCCATGCCCTGAGTGCTGGGGTGTTCGGGATAAATCTGAGCACTCTTTTTCCCATTGTTGGGTCCTTCAAGGGAGGTGCTCAGCACAATGAACAAGGCAATCGGACTATAATGCTTTATCACTCTCACTTAGCCATAGAAGTCTACAATTTTAAATTTTGGCGAAGCCCCTATGAGGGAGTCCTCGATGAGGGGGTGTTCGGGTAGCCGGACTATACCTTCAGCCGGACTCCTGGACTATGAAGATACAAGATTGAAGACTTCGTCCCGTGTCCGGATGGGACTTTCCTTGGCGTGGAAGGCAAGCTTGGCAATGCGGATATTCAAGATCTCCTACCATTGTAACCGACTCTATGTAACCCTAACCCTATCCGGTGTCTATATAAACCGGAGGGTTGTAGTCCATCGGCAATCAACTCCATATACAACAATCATACCATAGGCTAGCTTCTAGGGTTTAGCCTCCTTGATCTCGTGGTAGATCTACTCTTGTACTACCCATATCATCAATATTAGTCAAGCAGGAGTAGGGTATTACCTCCATCGAGAGGGCCCGAACCTGGGTAAAAACATCGTGTACCTTGTCTCCCGTTACCATCTGGCCTAGACGCACAGTTCGGGACCCCCTACCCGAGATCCGCCGGTTTTGACACCGACATTGGTGCTTTCATTGAGGGTTCCTCTGTGTCGTCGCCTTTAGGCCCGATGGCTCCTTTGATCATCAACAACGATGCGGTCCAGGGCGAGACTTTTCTCCCTGGACAGATCTTCGTCTTCGGCGGCTTCGCTCTGCGGGCCAATTCGCTCGGCCACCTGGAGCAGATCGAAAGCTACGCCCCTGGCCATCAAGTTAGGTTTGGAAGCCTAAACTACACGGCTGACATCCGCGGAGACTTGATCTTCGACGGGTTCGAGCCACGGCCAAGCGCGCCGCACTATCTCGAGGGGCATGATCTAGCTCTGCCTCCGGACAGTGTCCTGGAGGCCGCACACGCATTGGTTCCGACCCCTAACTCGGAGCCTATTGCGCCAATCGAGGATGAGCGGTTGGACGTCACCTTGAGGGCTTCGATCTCAAAGGCGATCGAGCCGAACGCTAGCCCCGCACTGCATGATCCGTGACTCCGAGGATCCGGACTCCTTTCCGAACTCCGAACCCCCCGCGCCCCTACCGATCGAATCCGATTGGGCGCCGATAATGGAGTTCACCGCCGCAGACATCTTTCAGCACTCGCCTTGTGGCGATATACTAAACTCTCTCAAGTCTCTCTCCTTATCAGGAGAGCCCTGGCTGAACTACGGTCAGCGAGGATGGGATACGGATGATGAAGAAATTCAAAGCCCACCCACCACCCACTTGGTAGCCACTGTCGACAATTTAAATGACGTGCTCAACTTCGACTCCGGAGAAATCGACAACATGGATGACGATGCAGGAGATACCGATGAACCAACGTCCATAGGGCATTGGACAGCCACCTCATCTCACGATGTGTACATGGTGGATACCCTTAAAGGAAGCGACAACGAGGAAAAAGGGGATGGGACGGGAGATCGACCCCCCAAAAAACAATCAAAGCGTCGGCGTAAATGCCGACCCAAGCCCCGCCTCGACAAAAACCCAGCCATAGAGCAGGACGAGCCGGTAGACGACAAGCAGGCCTTAGAGCAACCGTCCGAACAGGGCAACACGGATAGAGAAACCGAACATCCCGCCTCCGGCGAAAACGACATTCCGGACGACCTCACGCCGGATAAACCTATGGAGCAGAAGAATCTCCACGAGAGGCTCGTTGCAACTGCACGCAGCCTAAAAAAGCAGAAGCGAAAGCTAAAAACAGTGGAGGATGCACTCCGGATTAGATGGAGCAAAGTAATCAATACCGCAGATAAATATGGCGACAGTCGTTGCACTAAAAGCTATCCGAAAAGAAGGCTACTGCCTGAATTCGACGAACAGGCCCTAGAGCCCTCGCATTCAAAAAATGAGAAAGCCACACGGTCGGATAGACGATCCCATAAAGCGGCAAGCGGCCCCGCACCTAAATCGGCATGCGACCCACTTAAGGATTCGCATCATGGCCCAGTCAGGTCCATTTATGGGCCAAGAAAGCAAGCTCTCGTAAGCAACGCTATGAAGCCATCATCAGAATCCGGCACACCCAAATACAGGGGCGCCGCACACCTCCTATGTTTCACCAATGAGGTCCTGGACTATGAATTTCCGGAGGGATTCAAACCCGTAAACATAGAGGCATATGATGGAACAACAGACCCTGGAGTTTGGATCGAGGATTATATCCTCCACATACACATGGCTAGAGGAGATGATCTCCACGCCATAAAATATTTACCCCTTAAGCTTAAAGGGCCAGCCCGGCATTGGCTTAAAAGCCTTCCCGAAAACACAATTGGAAGCTGGGAAGAGCTCGAGGATGCTTTCCGAGCAAACTTTCAAGGGACCTATGTCCGCCCTCCAGATGCAGACGATCTTAGTCACATAACTCAACAACCCGGAGAATCAGCTCGGCAGTTCTGGAATAGATTCCTCACTAAAAAGAATCAAATAGTCGAATGTCTGGATGCCGAAGCCTTAGCAGCTTTCAGGCATAACGCCCGAGACGAATGGCTCGCCAGACACCTCGGCCAAGAAAAGCCAAGAACAATGGCTGCACTAACAAGCCTCATGACCCGCTTTTGTGCAGGGGAGGACAGCTGGTTGGCAAGGTGCAGCCCAAGCGATCCAAGTACATCCGAAACTAGGGATGGAAACGGAAAACCGCGACGCAACAAGGACCTTCGCTGGACTAAGGACAAAAGTCCGAAGAGCACGACAGTCAATGCCAGATTCAAAGGCTCACGACAAAATCAGGCAAAATCGCCCCCACAGGATAACAGGGACGATCCATCCAACCTAAATAAAATCCTGGACAGGATATGTCAGATACACAGTACTCCCAGGAAGCCTGCTAACCATACCCACAGAGACTGTTGGGTTTTCAAACAATCCGGCAGACTCAATGCCGAACACAAGGGGCTCGACACACCAAGCGAAGACGAGGACGAACCCCAAAAGCAGAGCACCAGGAAACAAAAGAACTTCCCACAAGAAGTAAAAACAATGAACTCACTTCACATAACAAAACGTGCGGCGCCCGTAAAGGTACGCACAACACGGCCCATCCCCAAAGGGTCCTGCCACTGGTTGTCAAAACCGATCATCTTCGATCAGCTAGATTATTCTAGAAATATCAAGAATGTAGGCTGGACTGCCTTGATACTCAATCCAATAATTGGCGGGCTCCAGTTTTCAAATGTCCTTATGGACGGCGGCAGTGGACTAAACCTGATATATCAGGATACAATCCAGCACATGGGGATAAACCCAGCAAGAATCCGCCACAGCAAAACTTCCTTTCAAGGAGTAATACCTGGTCCGGACACCCATTGTATGGGTTTTGTCCGGCTCGAAGTCATATTCGGCTCTGCCGATAACTTCCGCCGCGAAAAGCTGACCTTCCATATCGTCCCGTTCTCAAGTCGCTATCAAGCACTACTGGGACGTGAAGCTTTCGCTCGCTTTAACGCAATACCGCATTATGCATCTCTTACGCTTAAGATGCCCGATCCACGAGGCATCATATCTTTGAAGGGGAAGCACTAAAGTGCGCCTCCCCAAGCGGATGACTGTGCGGCCGCTTTGACAGCCCCACAGCAAAATGGCCTCACCGGCCAAAAAACTTCGAAATAGGTCATTCAAGACCACGAACGCGGATAGACGAGTTCGGTGCAAAATCATCATTGATGCAGGCCTAGAAGCCATATACCCCCGCACTAGGGGCTCCACGCATAAGAGACAATAAAGCTCAATCTTATATATTTCACTTTATACTTTGTTTATTTTAAAAAATTTCGGCATGACCTGTTTTCAACTCAGTTCCTCTCTTTTACAGATGAACGTCGTGCGGCGCCCGTCCAGGATACAGCACAACGAAGACACAGGCGCAGACGTGCAGTAGGGACCCGTCCTAAAGGATTCTTTCTAGATTAAGACCCTGCGTAAACCTTTTTTACTGTCTCTTGTTGCTAGACATCCCCTGGTTTTTTCTGATATAACCAAGGAGGAGGCTGGCGTCTTGGCATGTGGCCACGTCAGAATTTTTGCACGTACCTGGACACTAGGGGCTTTTTTTAATAAAGAGTGTTGTTTCGCCCGCACTCATAAAGACCGAACACCTTAGGGAGTGTTCAGCGTCACGAGTTTTGGCATTATATGCATCAGCTCCGAAACATGTCTTTGGTCAAATGTTGGGTTGCCCGGCTCCTGAGTTCGGCTACCTTACGTTCCTCTCTATCGGCTAAGGTAGCACCAGGAGAACTACTGCGATTGTGCCCCAGTTCGGCCGGGCGAGCACCTCAGTAGAGAAAGCCGAAAATTGACTGTCATGATGTAGCGTGAGACTGGTCAGCCACTCGATGACCTATCAGAATCTATCGGATTCGTCTGCTTTAACTAAGGGCCACTTCCCGGTCAGGCACATACGCGCCCCGAACTCGGACGAGCGCAGTTGCCACCAAGGAGCTACCTAAATAGTCTCACTGTCAAACTCCTATGGCTAAGTGAAAGTGTTAAAGCATTATAGTCCGGTTGCCTGGCCCGCTGCGCTATCACCTCCTTTGTAGGACTAAGACATTGGGTTAAGTGTGAAAATGCGTCTTCTGCGAGCACCCCCGCACTATGTGCATGGGGGCTGAAGCCAACGACTGCCATCTTTCAGATTATATATATATATATATATATATATATATATCTTAAAACGGCCGCACAGGAGGTGTTCCCAATACTTGGAGGCACAAGTATAAAAAAGGCCACTACAGTTTATCGAAATATTACTTTATAATTACATATGCTATCATAACATAGCATCTTTCGGGCACTGCTTCTCTATTACACGAGCGCCTTCAAGAACTTCTTGAAAATAGTGCTCGGAGGGTACTCGGCTTTTGTCCAAATCTCGGGACGCAACAACGGTGGTCTCCATCTCTGCCCAGTATGTCTTAACACGGGCAAGAGCCATCCTAGCGCCCTCTATGCATGCTGACCTCTTCATTGCATTTATACGCGGCACCGCGTCAAGGAATTGCTGCACTAAGCTGAGATAACTCTTCGGCTCCGATCTCCCCGGCCACAGGTGACCCATGACGTACTTCATGGTGAGTCTAGACAACCTATTCAGTATGGCCCATTGAGCCAAACGATCATCCACTGCCAGTGGACGCTCTGGATTGTGAAACTGTGACCAGAAAAGCTTTTCCACTTCGCGATCTTTCTGATCTCGAAAGTGTTCGGTCGCATCAGCAGCACTCGCTGCCAAGTCCAGATAGGTATCCTCCACACTCCACATCCGGTCCAATGGAGCAAACTTCGGATCGCAAAATTTCCTTCGCAGCATAAAGGGCTTTCCAGCCGCAATCTGTTCAGCCTGACGCAGCTCCTCCTTCGCAGCTCTCATCGCAGAGCGCGCGTCCTTGGCATTGGCAACGGCCTTCTCTAAGTCCGCCTGTTTCGCCTGGTCTTCTTTTTCAAGAAGTCTACAACGGTCTGTAGCGCTTTTTAACTTTTCGGCCATCTCGGCCATCTCTTCCTTGCTTCGGCAATGAGCAGCCTGTTCGGCTCTCAGCTCTTCAAGGGCTTTCCTGGTAGCCGCATCACTTTCGCTGGCTTGTTCTTTAGCTAGGGCAAGTTCTGCCCTAAGACTCTCCACGACGGCCGCACCATCTGCGTCAAGCACACACATCGTAAGACACAGGCATAAAACTGTTCTTACCTGATGCCGCCCGAGGAATTACATACCTTGAGCCTCATCAAGCCGCTTATTAACAAGCATGATGTCGGCATCTGCCACGTCCAGTTGCCGCTTTAGTTCGGCAAAATCGTCAGTTCGGCTCGATTCCGGACACCCTGCTGCCTACATTCAAAGGCGACATCTTAGACCTGGGATTATGATCCTCCACGTGCCGTCATTTCTTGACGACGCACAGAGTCTCAGGGGCTAGTATCTACACAGGGCGCATCTTATTCATACGCAACTGACAAAAGTATACATTATCTAATGCACCTCGAAACCCGTCAGTAAACTTTTGACGGCCTCATACAATCCGCTCTCTGCGGATGAAATCCTTCCAATCACTGTGCCCATCAATGTGCGGTGCTCCTTTGAGATAGAAGCTCGCCCCAGCAGAATCTTTAGCTCCTCCAGCTGAGCACCAGACGGTGCTGGGCTCGTCCCATGACCTCTTTCGAAGGCCGGACGCGGAGAACCTCGGGGGGCCGCATAGCTACCTTCCGCCCCTGCCGGATTCGGAGGAACCCTCCACGACGACACCTCAGGGTCGCCCGCCTCGCTAGGCGGCACGGCAGGGGGAGGCGTCCCGCTCTCCATCATCTCTGGAAGGAGATCCCCCGAAGACGAGCTCTGCTGAGAAGGGTTGAGGTCCGAGCTACAAGGTAAAGGTTTGGTTAATCTTCTCAGATATAAATCAAGGATTTCCCTCATCCCTCAAAAGGAAAATCTTTCTCCACTTACGGCTCGCTAGAGGGCTGATCCCCTTGAGGGCGTAGTCCGGCCGAGGAACTCCCCGGCGTCGGACCCTCTGACGAGGATTTTCTCCCCCGCTTCAAGGCCATGGTTTCTGGGTCATCAGAGGTGGCTCTCTTCTTCCCCTTAGGAGAGGAATTGTCGGTTCCTCCCTTCGGAGCAGCCTCCTTCGAGGAGGCCATAGCTTCCTTGTCCTCCCCCTCCAAAGGCATTATCTCCAGCATCCTGACCAGCACAGGATCCGGCCTGGTTTCGGGAAGGGGAGCCGGACACCTGATCAGCTTTGCCTTCGCTATCCACTCCTGTTTAAAAGGACGGCTCTTTTAGGGGCAAGTTTATGACAATTATACGGATAGAAGGTCCGGGCACAAGGTCGCTTACTTGAGTATCCGGGAGATTGCAGCTTAGGCCTGCGTCCTCGGTTAAATCCGGACACATCTCTTGTGATCCGAAGAACAGTCTATACATCTCCGCAGGCGTTGCGCCCATAAAGTTCTAGAGAGCTCGCGGTCCCTCTGGATTAAACTCCCACAGGCGAAGGGGGCGACATTTGCCGGGCAATATTCGGCGAATCAGCATGACCTGCGTCACCTTGACCAAGCTGAGGTCTCCTTCCAAGAGATCCTTAATTCGGCCCTGTAACAAGGGCACGTCTTTGGGAAAACCCCAATCTAACCCTCTGTTAACCCATGACGCTAGCCGTGGTGGGGGACCCGAGCGAAAGGCAGGAAGCGCCACCCACTTGGCACTCCGGGGAGCGGTGATATAAAACCACTCTTGTTGCCACAAGCCCAGCTCCTCTTGAAAAGAGCCCTCGGGCCATGGAGCATCAACATTTTTGCTTATAACAGCGCCTCCGCACTCTGCGTGCTGTCCCTTGATCATCTTCGGCTCCACTTTGAAAGTCTTGAGCCATAATCTGAAGTGAGGGGTAACACGGAGGAACGCTTCGCATACAACGATAAACGAGGAGATATGGAGGATGGACTCCGGAGCTAAGTCGTGGAATTCCAGCCCGTAATAAAACAGCAGTCCCCTCACAAAGGGATCCATCGGGAAGCTTAACCCCCGAAGGAAGTGAGACACGAACACTACGCTCTCACCGGGCTGGGGACTGGGGATAGCCTGCCTTTGAGCAGGCAACCTGTGCGGAATTTCGGCGGTCAAGAACTTAGCCTCTCTCAACTTTAGCACGTCCTCCTCCGTGACGGAGGAGGGCATCCATCGGCCTTGAAGGTCGGAACCGGACATTGTCGAAGGTCTGAGGCGCCCGGAATCTGGAGCCTAGGGTGTTGGAACTCGAGGCGACGGGCGAACTTGTTTTGGGATTGGAGAAAAGGAGTAAGGCCCTGGTCTCTTTATAAGAGGTTGAATACCAGGAGCCCTCCCCGTAACCGTTTGGGACTCGCCTTTAATCGAGAAAACATGCTAACGGGCACGATTGGGTTACCCACGTCCGTATTGATGAGAATCCCGTAAAAGGGGGGCACACGATCTCTGCTTTGACAAGACGTGCCAAGGAAACCGCCTCGCAAAACACGCTGAGGTGGAAAAGTGAAAACGATTCGAGTGAAGGACTTGGCTGTAGTGTGATGACGCACTGCGGAATACGTCAGCAGATTTGATTTGTGTTAATATTATTCTCTCTATGGCAATATGTGGAAGCTTATTTTGCAGAGCGGACACTACTCTTGGTGTTTACAATCTTCTATGAAGGACTTGGAGGAGGAACCCGCCTTGCAATGCCGAAGACAATTTGCGCGCCAGACTCGTCGTCATTGAAGCCTGGTTCAGGGGCTACTGAGGGAGTCCTGGATTAGGGGGTGTTTGGGTAGCCGGACTATACCTTTAGCCGGACTCCTGGACTATGAAGATACAAGATTGAAGACTTCGTTCCGTGTCCGGATGGGACTTTCCTTGGCGTGGAAGGCAAGCTTGGCGATGCAGATATTCAAGATCTCCTACCATTGTAACCGACTCTATGTAACCCTAACCCTATCCGGTGTCTATATAAACTGGAGGGTTGTAGTCCGTAGGCAATCAACTCCATATACAACAATCATACCATAGGCTAGCTTCTAGGGTTTAGCCTCCTTGATCTCGTGGTAGATCTACTCTTGTACTACCCATATCATCAATATTAATCAAGCAGGAGTAGGGTATTACCTCCATCAAGAGGGCCCGAACCTGGGTAAAAACATCGTGTCCCTTATCTCCTGTTACCATCCGGCCTAGACGCACAGTTCGGGACCCCCTATCCGAGATCCGCCGATTTTGACACCGACACCCTAGTATTCGGAAGGCCGAATTTGGGGCGCTATACACGCCTTAAGCTGGACAAAGCCGACTCCTCGCTCTAAGCGGCATAAGTCTTTAGGGACTCGAGACCTCTCGAACAGCGACCAGCTCTCGCCTTATCATGACAGTTAGTTTTAGCTTTCTCTACTGAGGTGCTGGAAAGAATTTCATCCGCCGAAAGCGGATTACATGAAGCCTTTATGAGTATACTAACGGGCTTTGAGGTACGTGAAATGATATACTTTTTGATAGTACCGCACATGTTAGGTGTGCCCTATGTAGATAGTAGCCCCTGAGACTCTGGTTATCATCGAGAACGGCGACGAATAGAGGATCATAGTCCCAGGTAATAACCAGTACTGCCTTTATGTGCAGGTGGTGGAAGCTCCGGTGGCTAGCCGGACTAATGAGTTTGCCGAACTAAGGCGGCAACTGGATGCGGCAGACGCCGACATCGAGCTTGTTAACAAGTGGCTTGACGAGTCACAGGGTAAGTAATGTTTTCTGGTGAATGTCACATAATAAGAGCAGCATGATGCCAGTATCTTTAATATGTTGTGACTACTGACAGAGCTGCCACCGTGGAGACCCTTCGGGCGGAACTTGCCCGAGCCAAGGAACAAGCAAGAGTTAGTAATGCGGCTGCTTTGAAGGCGGCTGAAGAGTTAAGAGCCGAGAAGGCCGTGCATTGCGAAAGTAAAGAGAAGATGGCCAAGATGGCCGTAGAATTAAAAGACACTGCCGACGGTTGCCAGTTCCTTGAAGAAGAGAACCGAGTGAAGGCAGCGGACCTTGAAAAGGCCACGATGGCGACCAAAGACACTCGCTCTGCTATGAGGGCAAAGAAGGAGGAGTTGCGCGAAGCCGGGGATATTGCGGCTGGGAAGCCCTTTCTGCTGCAGAGGAAGTTCGGAGATCCGCGGTATGCCCCTCTGGATCGGCTGTGGAGTTTGGCAGATGCATATATGGACTTGGCGGCAAGCGCTGTCGATGTGGTCGAATACTTCCGAGATCAGACAGATCGTGAAGTGGACAAGCTGTTCTGGTCGCAATTTAACGTTCCAGAGCGTCCGCTTCCCTTGACTGATCAGCTAGCCGAATGGGCCGAACTTAATAGGTTGTCTGGACTTGGCATGAGGTCCGTCGTAGATCATTTGTGGCTGGAGAAACCGAAGCCGAACAACTATTTCAGCTTAGTGCAACAGTTCCTTGGTGCGGTGCCGTGCATCAATGCGATGAAGAGGTCGGTGTGCATAGAAGGCTCGCGATGGCCTTTGCCCGTGTCAAGGCATACTGGGCGGAGATCGATGCTGCCACTGTTGCCGTGCAAGGTTCGGCCATAGGCCGAGTGGCTGCCGAGCACTATTTTGAAGAGGTTCTTGAGGGTGCTTGTTTGATATAGGCCGAGTGCTCGAAGAATATTATGTTTGAGTGACATGTATCCCCATTGTAAACACAATGTTTTTATGAAATGTAGTAAGGCTGGATTTATACTTTTGCCGGAAAGTAATATGGTGCCTCATGTGCGGCCGTTTATGTATATATGTATATAACCTGAAAGATTGCAGTCGTCGGCTTCAACCCCCACACACATAATGCGGAGGTGCTCGCAGAAAACGCATGTTCACACTTAACCCGACGTCTTGGTCCTATTAAGGAGGTGATAGCGCAGCGAACGAGGCAACCGGACTATGATGCTTTAACACTTTCACTTAGCCATAGGAGTTTGACGGTGGGGCTACTATATAGCCCCTGGTGGCTCCGCACTCTCCCGAACTCGGGGTGCGTGTATGCCTGGCCGGGAAACGTCCCTTCGTT
This sequence comes from Triticum urartu, assembly GCF_003073215.2. Classification (NCBI taxonomy): domain Eukaryota; kingdom Viridiplantae; phylum Streptophyta; class Magnoliopsida; order Poales; family Poaceae; genus Triticum; species Triticum urartu. The sequence goes on from NC_053025.1 coordinate 391,539,256, forward strand.
AAAGCGGAGGAATTCTAACATTCCGATAGGTCATCGAGTGGTTGACCAGTCTCACGCTATATCATGACAGTCAGTTTTCGGCTTTCTCTACTGAGGTGATCGTCCGGATGAACCAGGGCACAATCGCAGTAGTTCTCCTGGTGCTGCCTTAGCCGATAGAACGGAATGTAAGGCACCAAAACACAGGAGCCGGGCAAACCCAACATTTGACCAAAGACATGATTCGGAGCTAATGTATATAAGGCCAAACTCGCGACGCCGAACACTCCCTAAGGTATTCGGTCTTTATGGTATAAATCGGGCCTAAATAGTGCCTTTGTAAGAAGCCCCTTGTGTCCGGGTACGTGCGTTATTCTGACGTGGCCACATGCCAAGAGGTCAGCATCCTTCTCAATTTGTACTGAGAATCCGAGGGATGTATATCAACAAGAGACAGTAAGAAAGGTTTACGCAGGGTCTTAATCTAAAAAGAATCCTTGGAGCTGGTCCCTGCTGCACGTTTGCGCCTGTGTCTCCGTTGTGCCGTATCCTGGACGGGTGTAGCACGATGGTCATCTGTAAAAGAGAGGAACTTAGGTGAAAAGTTGTCGTGCAAAAAGGTAGTTTTTAAAGAAACCATGTATAATTAAAGATAAGTAAAAATTGCCACTTGTCTGCGCGCGTTGAGCCCCTTGTATTTGTAATAGGGGTGTGGCCATCAATCCGGTATGAATTACATATAGCTACGCCGGACTCGTCTAACCGTGTCCGTGGTCTTGACGACCTATCAAATGCTTTAGTTGGTGAGGCCGTTTTTAGTGTGCGGCTGCCAAGGCAGTCGCACTCTCTTCGGCGCGCAAATATCGCTCAATATTTCCATGCACTGTAATGATGCCACGTGGACCGGGAATCTTGAGCGTGAGGGAAGCGTAATGCAGTATTGCATTAAAGCGAGCGAAAGCTTCGCATCCAAGTAGTGCTTGATAGCCACTTTGGAACGGAGCAATGTGGAAGGTTAAATATTCGATACGGAAGTTATCGGGGAAGCCAAATATAACCTCTAGTAGCAGGGAGCCCGTGCAGTGAGCCCCTGGGCCTGGCGTTACTCCTTTAAAGGTAGTGTTGCTATGGCAAATTTTCGTTGGATCTATCCCCATTTCGCGGATTGTATCCTGGTATATCAGGTTTAAACTGCTGCCACCGTCCATCAGGACTCGTGTAAAGTGGTATCCGTCAATTATTGAGTTTAATACCAGGGCAGCCCATCCTGCACGCCGGATACTTGCTGAGTAATCACGATGGTAGAAAGTGATCGGTTGAGACGACCAGTGGCAGGACTCCGTGGTGATAGGCCCTTGGGTATATTTTTCTGGGAGTGCCGCTTTGTTTCTCCCCTTGATTACGTGTAACACGTTGACCGTTTTGACTTCTGGTGGAAACTTCTTTTGTTCCCCATTGTCTTGCTTGGGAGGCTCATCCTCGTCTTCGCTTGGTGTATCCTCCCCCCTGTGTATGGCGTTGAGCTTGCTGGACTGCTTGAAGACCCAACATTCTCTGTGGGTATGATTAGCAGGTTTACCGGGGGTGCTATGGATCTGACATACTTGGTCCAGAATTTTGTTTAGGCTGGACAGTTCGTCTCTGGCGCCTTTAGAGGGCTGCTTTTGTTGACTTTGCCGAGAGCTTCTAAATCTAGCGTTTACTACCGTGCTCTTCGTGTTGTCTTCTTTATTCTGGCGTTTGTTATTGTTGTTGCACTATGATTTCCCGTTTCCATCTCTAACTTCGGATGTACTTGGGTCGCTGATGCTGCATCTGGCTAGCCAGCTATCCTCACCCGCGCAAAAGCGGGTCATGAGGCTTGTTAATCCTGCCATTGTTCTCGGCTTTTCTTGGCCGAGGTGTCTGGCAAGCCATTCATCACGGACGCTATGCTTAAAAGCTGCCAAGGCTTCGGCGTCCGGACAGTCGACTATTTGGTTCTTTTTATTAAGAAACCTGTTCCAAAGTTTTCGGGCTGACTCTCTGGGCTGTTGAGTTATATGACTCAAATCGTCTGCGTTCGGAGGTCGGACGTAAGTCCCCTGAAATTTTTCCCAAAAAGCATCTTCGAGCTCTTCCCATCTTCCAATGGAACTTTCGGGGAGGCTCTTAAGCTAGTGCCGAGCTGGCCCTTTGAGTTTGAGGGGTAAATACTTGATGGCGTGGAGGTCATCTCCTCGAGCCATATGGATATGGAGGATATAATCCTCAATCCAGACACCAGGGTCTGTTGTTCCGTCGTATGCCTCTATATTTACGGGTTTGAATCCCTCTGGAAATTCATGATCCAGCACCTCATCGGTGAAACATAGGGGGTGTGCGGCACCCCTGTATCTGGGTGTGTCGCGTTCTTCGGATGTTTGTTGTGTTTCGTTGTATGCTGGAGCGCGCTTACGTGGTCCATAGATGGATCTGGTTGTGCCGTCCTTTTGATGCGAGTCCTCGCGTGGATCGCGTATTGGCTTATGTGCGGCATTGTTTGCCGCTCTATGTTGGCCGTGAGGTCGCCTATCCGGTCAGATGGCTGTTTTGATTTTTGGTTGTGGGGGATCTAAGGCCTCCTCATCGAATTCAGGTAGCAACTTCTGCTTTGGATAGCTCTGGGTGGGGCGATTACCGCCGTACTTTGCTGCTGTGTTGAGTACTTTGCTCCATCTGATTTGGAGTGTGTCTTGCACAGCCTTGAGCCTCTGCTTCTGCTTTTTTAGACTCCTTGCGGTGGCAACGAGCCTTTGATGGGCATTCTGTTGCTCCGGGTGTCCGTCCGGTGTGACATCATCTGGACTATGATCTTTGACAGAGTCGGGTTGTTCGGCTTGATTCTCCGTGTTGTCGTGGTCCGGCAATGGTTCCCCCTGCTCTAATGTTGGGTCTGTATGATCGTTGTTTCTGCCGAGGCGGGATTTGGGGCGGCGCTTACGCCGCCGTTTTGACTGCTTCTCGAGGGAACAACCCTTTGTTGCGTCCTTCCGTTCCTCCTCGTCGTTTTCCTTTGGTGTGTCCACCATGTATACGTCATGTGGTGAAGTGGGCATCCCGTGCCCTGGGGGCAGTGGTTCCAGTTCGTCTCCTGCATCGTCGTCCATACCGTTGATGTATTCGGAGTCAGAGTTGAGCATGTCGGTTAAGTCATCGACAGTGGCTATTAAGTGGGTGGTGGGTGGGCCGCGAATTTGTTCGTCGTCCGCATCCCAGTCCTGCCGGACATAGTTCGGCCAGGATCCTCCTGACAAGGAGAGAGACCTTAATGAGTTCGGTATGTCGCCAAAGGGCGAGTGCTGAAAAATATCCGCGGAGTTAAACTCCATGATCGGCGCCCAATCGGATTCGATAGGAACGGGCGCAGGGGGTTCGGAGTTCGTGGCTGGAGAAGGATCCGGCAGTTTAACAACACGTCTCTCATGCAAGGTAAGGTCGATGTTCGGCTCGATCGCCGCTGAGGGTAAGGCCTCCGTGGCGGGGTCCATCCACCCGTCCGCGGAAGGTGCAACTGGCTCCGAATTGAGGGTCGGAGCGGCCGCCGATGCGATCTCCTTAACACTGTCCGATGGTAGAGCTAAGTCGTACTCATCGTGACCACGTGACGCACAAGGCAGAGGCTCGAATCCGTCGAAGATCAAGTCTCCACGGATATCGGCCGTGTAGTTTAAGCTTCCAAACCTGACCTGGTGGCCATGTGCATAACTTTCAAGCTGCTCCAAATGGCCAAGTGAATTGGCCCGCAGTGCAAAGCCACCAAACACGAAGATCTGTCCGGGGAGAAAAGTCTCACCCTGGACTGCATCGCTATCGATGATAGTAGGAGCCATCAAGCCTAATGGCGACGACACAGAGGAACTCTCAATGAAAGCACCAATGTCGGTGTCAAAACCGGCAGATCTCGGGTAGGGGGTCCTGAACTGAGCGTCTAAGGCGGATGGTAACAGGAGGCAGGGGACACAATGTTTTACCCAGGTTCGGGCCCTCTTGATGGAGGTAAAACCCTACGTCCTGCTTGATTAATATTGATGATATGGGTAGTACAAGAGTAGATCTACCACGAGATCGGAGAGGCTAAACCCTAGAAGCTAGCCTATGGTATGATTGTCTGTTGTCCTGGGGACTAAAACCCTCCGGTTTATATAGACACCGGAGAGGTTAGGGTTACACAAGGTCGGTTACAAAGGAGGAGATACACATATCCGTATTGCCTAGCTTGCCTCCCACACCAAGTAGAGTCCCATCCGGACACGCGACGAAGTCTTCAATCCTGTATCTTCATAGTCTAACAGTCCGGCCAATGGATATAGTCCGGCTGTCCGGAGACCCCCTTATCCAGGACTCCCACAGGCGGTCTTAAAAATCTCATTACGCCCTATATAGATGGAAGGAGGGAATATGAATCCATGTTATGTCCGATTAAATTTTTTCGCTTGCTGTATAATGCATGTAACCTACTCATACCAACATTTTAGTGCATTCCAAATGTCTATACTACCGCTGCAATTCGAACTAAATTTGAATTCGTTTCTCTATTTCAATAAGAATCTACAATCATGATTGTTGCCAACTTCAACCATCATAGTTTCCTTGCTATCCGCTAGATATAAATCAGACGGCCTATAATGCAGGATGGCAGGCACACCATCATCAACAACTCCGTTTTTTATAAGAGTAGAGATAAAACATATTAAATGTAGTATACCATGTTCATAACCACACCATGTGTATCACCGTTATATATATTCACACATCCGTCGGTTTGAAACACTATGATAAATTCTTCAAATATCCGAATTCTCTTTTTATAATGAAGTATATATGATCTCTATTCGTCTTTTACACCCACACAACCCTCTTATCTTTGTAGCTAGCGCTAACTTTCGCTTGTGCATGCACACACCCGCATCCCTCTCACCCTCCCTCAGCATTCTCTAGCTCCATCGCGCAAATTCGTCTTTTCACTTTAGGTCGTTCACCCACGGTGTGTGTAGGCCCCCCAGCTCCTTCTTTACGGCACACATCGATCAATATGCCTCTCTAGCCAGGCGTGCCTAGCAGAAACACAAGCTTCCCCTCTTCTCTTGTCACCGTCCATGCCTCACTCCCACCACTCTTTTCATCGTTCTCGTACTCGCACACTCCTCCCCCTTGATATAGTATGCCTCTCGTACCACCTCCTACATGCATCCCTCTCTCTCTATCCTTCTCCTCGTCCCTCATTTGCTTCTAACACACACATGCATGTATACCGATCGATCTCCCAACATATACCTAGATCGACTTTAACTACCCCCCCATCGATCGACGTACCTCACAAGTTATGTCTCTCCTTTATCTTACAAAGGGCGATTGATCTTCCTATGTAGTTCGTCTGCTTACCACAGCCACATTGTCCCCCCTCATCATTCGTGCATGCCTCCTGACCCGTCTCTCACACGCACGTGCACAGACAACAAGCAGCCATCTCCTCTCTTATTGATATTGCGGGCGTGCCCTCCATTTGTCTAGCAAGCCTATCCCACCATTTGTTAGAAGCAACTCCACTACCACCCCCTCCAACACTCTAGCTCTGTCTCTCTCCCAACCTTATTCATCTCCTGCACATATGCATGGATGTCGATCGATCTCCCTTAATACATGAGGCAGATCGAACTCCTTAATACATGAGGTAGGCCTCTCTCCTCCTCCACACATATACCAGCCATTGTACCTCTATAGTTAATTGGGCCTCCCTCTTCCCCCACCACACACCGATAGTCGAGCGCTGCAGGTAGGTATCCATGCCACAGAGACAAACTGCACATGTCCCATCTCACGTTCCAGTAGGCCAACCACTCTATATCTTTGACGTGGGCACACACAAATTCGATGGCACTCTTTATCGTTCGCGCGCGCGCACACACACACATCATCCCTCTCTTCGATTCTATGGACACCTCAAGCCTATGATACCTCCACTCTCTTCTCGTGGATCGCCCCCTCTATATATATGTTATATCCAGGACTCTATTTCACACACATTGCATATGTTAAATTTTTTGATTGACCCCCCCCCCCCCAAAAAAACTCTCAAGAACCCACACACTATATCTCTCTAGGTTTGTATCTCTCTCACACAACCCCACGCAGGTGGTGTACGTATACAAGAAGAGAATAGGTGCACCGTGCACGTACTCACGCTTCGTGCCCAGCCACACCCGCGCAGGTACACGGTGGAGCTCATTTCTTTACGAAATGGCAGCCCACGTGCTAATTTGAACGCCTGTAGCGGTTGTTTACCTAGGGAGGTCATGTACCACGCGTGCACGAAACAAAGTTCGACTTGATGTGTTGCCGCGTTATTTTTAAATAAAGTTATAGCGCTCAATGGCACGTACACAGAATATAAAACAATTTTATGGAGGAAAAGGTAGTCTGCTCTTCAGAGTATCTCACACAAGGCTCCGGTGGCCTCTCTCTCTCTCTCACCGTTGGTCACTAATCCGGCCGCATCCCGTCCGCCGGGGGAAAGGGAGTGCGGTGGCCTCTCTCTCTCATCGTTGGTCACTGATCCGGCCGCATCCCGTCCGCCGGGGGAAAGGGAGTGCGGTGGCCTCTCTCTCTCTCACCGTTGGTCACTGATCCGGCCGCATCCCGTCTGCCGGGGGAAAGGGAGGAAGTGCATCATTTCTTCGTTCGACGACGCCGAGGCAGCACGTCCCGATGTGCGGTACATGCCGTTCTCTCTGACCAAGCTCCGGCGCGGCAGGGCCTACGCCACCTGCTCGCAGATTCCGCCCGCCGCCGCTCACCTAGTTACATCCCGACGACCTCCAGGTATCCCCTCTGGCCTTGCTCCACTGCCCGTTTTCCCACGTCGCTGCATGTGGATCTTCCATAGTTCTTTGCCCAAAACGTCGCTCGTCCGGCATACTTTCCATATTGCATTCTCGTCCTCACACCATTTTAGACAAACACAACCGTGTTGTTATCTTCCCTTAGGACAAGGAATATGCTTCTTTTTTGTCGTCGCATGTGTCATCAACTGTTATTGGCCAGTAATTGTTTCCTTTCTACCTCTTTTTTGCAAACAGGGCTATCCATTTCACGTCGTTGCTATTGCGACCTTTTGGTGAACTGCACAAATTACTTTTTTCTTAAGAGTTTTTTGTGTAGTTGTACTAAAATGTCACACGGGCAACGTCTCTACATTTCAGTGTGACTGCACAAAGGGAGATTGGTTTTGCTCTATCCTCCTCATCCAACTCCGAGCCTAATCTTCTCCAACTAGTTAGTCTTAAGAGAGACTGCAAAGGTGACCGACTTCTATTTGTGTGTTTATTGTTTCATCAGCAGTCCTCTATTATCGTAATCACACTTGATATCTTTGGAACAGGGACGCTCAGCTCTATTTTAGTGGAACTGCACAAAATGATCGGAATATTGCATGCTCCAGACATCTACTTTTTCCCCCAACATGCTTTGTTGATTTAGACAGAGCTGGGGGGACGTTGCTGCCAATGAAAGCATGGATCAATTTTAATTTAACACCTTCTCACAACTTTGTCTTCAGTTGTGATGTAATTATTAGCTCTGATCTGCTAATAATTGACATGCATTAGCAAGGAAGTTAGTTTTTTATTGTTTCCGAAAGAGCATCGATGGCAAGACACGCGAAACAAAAGCTGAAAGCTCACACCATTGTACAATTTCATGTCACTGGAAAATTATTTGTATAGTACGTAAATTATGTAAAAAAATGATGGAAGCTTGATAGCATTGCCAGAAGCCTCTTCATCATCCGGGTCCATGTGCCATGCACAAAATTATACTCCTTCGTTCCTAAATATTTGTCTTTTTACAAATTTCAAACAGGCATATTTTAGAGTGTAGATTCACTCATTTTGCTTCGTATGTGTACTCCCTCCGTTCCTAAATATTCTATTCGTCTTAACAGAGATTTCAACAAGTGACTACATACGGAGCAAAATGAGTGAATCTACACTCTAAAATATGTCTATATACATCCGTATGTGCCAGTCCATTTGAAATCTCTAAAAAGACAAATATTTGAGAGAGTAGTCACTCGTTGAAATCTCTAGAAAGACAAATACTCCGGAGTATATTTAAGAACCAAGGGGGTAGTGCACAACCGCATGGGAGACTCAGTCTGGTCGTTGCGCCGCATTAATAGTGAGTAATGAGCAGTCAAATCATAAGACCCACCTTTTCCACTGTAAGTTGCTCTGAAGAAGCAACCATCAAGACGCTCTTCTTTGAATCCGCTCATACTACTCCATCCGTCACTGTTTATACAGCGCGCTTCAGAAAAAAAAATCTATGGGACCAAGGCGACTAGCGATCGGCCTGAAAAATAGCATTGGTAGTTATAGCACGACGTCTATTACTAGAGGGAATAATGCGTACACACATGCATGCACTCCGTAGTAGTACAGTACATGGAGAGAAAATTGTGGACTTGATTGCGGTTACCACGCCCTAATTAATTGAGCATTATACCAAACGCGTCTAAAGTCTCTCTGGTGGTGGAAATTGCATTGAGAGAAATGCATCATAATGAAGCGCGCCCTGTAAACTGTGACGGAGGGTGGAGTAGTATGAAGGTGCAAAACCAAGTACGCGTACTACTACGCTTGGCTCTTCGCCCCTTCATGAAGTCGAACAATGATGGTACTCCGCATGTTGGGTACTACAGTGTATGCCTCTGACAATCTGACACCGAATGGACTGATGCATGTCCACCGAGGGTAGGTTGCATTAGTCAAAAGGCGTAAGCGAGCTTCACCTTGTCCTGCAAGCTTCTCCTCGTTCTGTGAGTTGACGGGACACACCAAAAAGTAGTGCTAGTCCATACTCCCTCCTTTCCGCTTAATATGGCTTAATATTTTTTGCGGGTAAATGAGAGAGCTTTATTCATATATAAGCATTCTTAGGACGATCAGCCAAGACACTGGTCATTAGGAAGCGAGGTACCCCGCAAAAAAGAAGTAGCAAGCGAGGTGTTTCATCAAGCCAGCTCTCGGCCACATTCAAAGTGCAGCAAGCACGGTTCGCACGAAGATGCGCCGCAAGGTTTGCTGACCTGTTTACATGCTCAATAACAAAAAAGAGGAAATATTACTGAGCGCTACTATTTGTAACAGGATATGAGCCAGAATTAAGCGAGAATTGTGGCGAGTGTTCCATGCAATCAACTTCCATTATCACATGTGAGAACCGTCAAAGAGAACCAAATGTGTTGAAGATTGCTTTATCACATTTTAAAATTATAATAAGAGTGCAGACGCTCCTCCATCCGGTTCCTAGTACTAGTATAGTACGTACCTTTATGGACTATAGTAGTAGTACTAGTAAACTTTGCGCTTGGCTATTCGGGAAGTCGAACAATAATAGCACTAGTAGTATAGTGTATGCTTCTGGCAATCTGACACCGAATTAACTGTTGCACGTCCACCGACTGAGGGAGGGAGAGCTTGCATTAGTCAAAAGTTTCTCCTTGTCCTGCAAGCCACCGCGCGCAAGCTTCTCCCGCCCTGCAACCTTCTCCTTGTTCGGCAAGTTGACGGGACACAACAAAGTAATGCTAGTCCATGCTGCCTCCTCTCCGGTTAATATGGCTTAATTTCAAACGAGATAAATACACTGTCTGTCACTGTATATTTGTAAAAATACGGTCAGTGGACTTCATAATACGCTCATTGCGCTCAATATATATATTTTCCGGTGTTCATATGGTCACTAGCTCACCCTGACTGAGTATGTGTGTGCATGCACGTGTAGGTTGAGCACTTGAGCATGACCGTGTGTGTTCTATCGTGTGCTCGGACATGCATGCATTAGGGCGTCGCGCGCGTTTTTGCGTCCATGTGTACGTGTGACTGTTGCATACACGTAAGGGGAGTATGTGTAGGGGCCACTAAGGAGCAGTCAAATCACACAGTAAGTTAGTCGGAAGAAGGAACCATCATTTCACGCTGGAATGACACGTACGCAATATAAAATGGTTGATATGGAGAGAAAAAGAAAACCACTATATATACACTAGCAGGAGCCTAAGCTACAAGCCTGCTTGCTTAGGTTGCTCTCTTCACAAGCATAGAACGACGGGCCTGATCCCGCAGCTGGGGGAAGGGAACAATGTTCTGCGTAGACGCGGTCGACATCGGCGAGGGAGAAAACCCACAGTCGGTGCGTCCCAATCGGGGGTCACCGCGGTATGGGCCGATGCCGCGTCCCAACCGCCCTTCTAGCTACAGCCCGACGTCCCAGGTAGTCCATCTTCCTTTTGGAGCCGGCTTGCTCCACTGCCGTAGCTCCATCTCCATGTCGATCTTTCTCTACTTCTACCGGCTTCTACTTGTGATGAGTTTATGTCTCATGAACTAGTGCCAGTACTATTATTCTAATCACACTTCTTCAATATCTTTGCCAGTAGGGATGCTCAGGTCGATTTTAGTGGAACTGCATAAAAGCATCATATGATACGAGGGTGCCAGCCGTCTTTCCTTCGATAGGTTCTACCTGGCCAGGAAATTAAATCATGTTTAGGGTTTAGGGTTTAAGTCGTAGTGACCCCATCAGTAGTTTTTCTATCGTACACGCTCTCACAACTTTTTTCTTTAGTTGTGAAGTAAATATTGGCTATGATCTGTGAATCATTGAGATGCATCAGCATGCGTGTTAGTTTTCCTTTGTATTTGATGGAATGTTGTAACGGGGCAACCTTGGAATAGGAATGAAAATGGAGTGGAAAAGTTTCCGTTTTTCCGAAGAAAAAATGGAAACGGATAGAAACCAACGTTTCGTTTCGTTGGATCGCGCCATCGAGCAAAACCAACGTTTAAATCACGCCTGTCGTGTTTGTGTCTCACCCTCCTCCACGGCTTGACCCCACACGGTCGCTCGGCATGCCACTCACCGCAAACCGAGTAGTATACCATAACTTTCCCACCTACTTGTCGATGGATCGCGCCATGGAGTATTAGCACTACTGGAAGAGATTGACGAGTTGGGGAAGGACAACTAGCTGTAGCACGGACTCCCAAGAACTTACTACTGGAAGAGATCGCGCATGTTGTAGCCGGCTATTGCGACCTCCGCGTGCACCCGGAAGCGACGCAGGCGATGCTCTCTCGGCCGGCATGCCGCAATCAATGTCGGCGCTAGTGAGAGGTCGCGTCCGCTCTGGCCGGGCATGAATGAGGCACTGACCGTTTCGGGCGGGAAGCACGCGCGGGTGATTAAGAGGGTTCGGCTTGGTGAGGACCGGCCGTGGCAGCGGTCCGGACGTGCGCAAACAAGAGATGTTGTATGTTAATATTGCTGCGTATATAATTAACAGCGTAAATAATGTGCCAGTTGGACAAATATGATTGGAGATGCAGATGGAAATGGAATTTTACGTAAACACGGATATGCATGTCTATGTCTATGTGTGTGTGCGCGACGACTCTCGCGTCCTGGAAGCGGGGGCGTGTTTTTGATCGAGTTTTCTTTCTTGGTACGTTAGAAAATCAGTTTGTCTAATTCACATCTAGATGTTATTTAAGGATATCACATCTAAGCTCCCACAAGTATATAATGTAGCAACAAGAAACAAAAAAAAACTAGGAAAAGACCACAAATAGAGTGGACATCAACTTATATGTGACATAACTATGTCACATCTAGATGTGTCCTAGACAGACCCTTAAAAAATTGTCCGCCAGTTTTTGTTTCTTTTTTCCGGGAACGCGCGTATTCTATTTAAAACCACTGCTATGGAGAGATTTTTTTACTCCATTATAGCCTCTTGTTTGATAGAGTTTCTCGCGTCTCGCTCTCTCACCCTCTCCATATCAAAACAAGATGACAGTGTCCACTCTATCTCTCTCCTCATCGGTGGTCACAGATCCGGCCGAATCCCGTCCGCTGCGGGAGGTGAGGAGGTGCAGCGTTGACGTTGTCGCCGTCAGCGACGGAGGAAGCCGATGCGCACCGTCCTCTCAGAGCTGGCGCTGGCGCGGGCGAAGATCCTCCGCACCCTTGTTCGCTGCCGTCGTGTGGGCAGATCCCGCCCGCCCGCCTAAACGACATCTCGCCCACCCGAGGTATAACTTCTTGTACTGGTCCAGCTCCCCAGGTCGCTGCGTGCGGGTTTTCTTCTATGCGACTACTCCCCAGCTCCCCATGCATAGTAGCTAGGGTTCGTCGGCTGGTCCAACATCACCTACTAGTACTATTATAGAGGAAATGCCACTCAAAAAGTTGTCCTGATTTATGCCTCGATGGAGGTATACATGTTGTTTCGACAAAAAGTACATGGTGGTTGTGCGGTCATTGTCCATATGGTGGTAGTACTATCACTGGTTAAATGAAGAAATGCTTTTTTCTCGGGTATCCTGGTTTAGTTCCCATCAAGATAATTATGATGCTTCTGTTTGTTGGTGTACTTTTCATTAATTCTTATTGACAATTGAGATGTCGTTGCTAACCCTTTTTTATATTTTTGGAAACAGCGATGCGTGTCTCCATACCCGGGCATGTCGTCCTCAATTTTAGTGGAACTGCACAAAATTGGATGGCCATTGTTGTTCCACCTCACTGTCCTCTGCCACGTGGTTCTTCCTTCCTCGAGCTTGATTACTGAGAAGAAACAAACCACAGTGAGGATTTGTCGAACTTCTTAGGTGCCTCACCCAAACATGATGCCAAATGGATGATGCATCACCACGATGACCTATCGATGCTCATGGTTGCGCCTCATGGTTGCGTCGGCTGGTGAAGCTGATCGATTTTCGACGAAAAACAAGTTGTCTTCCATCAGTGCTCTTTGCTTGTTACGCACAAAGATGATATCCATCATCAGTTCACCTTGGTTGCATTGGAGACGCAGTCGTCTTTCACGTTGGTGCAATTTTCGCTAGGGTTTTACGACAGGTGGGCCCAAAATGTGGCTGGCTCACCTGTCATACAGCCAAAAGCAGGTGCAGTGAAGGCACCGGAGCTCAGTCCATACTACAGTAGTATATATATAAGCGGGAGTGTCAGTGTCAAAACCGGCGGATCTCGGGTAGGGGGTCCCGAACTGTGCGTCTAGGTCGGATGGTAACAGGAGGCAGGGGACACGATGTTTTACCCAGGTTCGGGCCCTCTTGATGGAGGTAAAACCCTACGTCCTGCTTGATTAATATTGATGATATGGGTAGTACAAGAGTAGATCTACCACGAGATCAGAGAGGCTAAACCCTAGAAGCTAGCCTATGGTATGATTGTTGTTCGTCCTACGGACTAAAACTCTCCGGTTTATATAGACAACGGAGAGGGCTAGGGTTACATAGAGTCGGTTACAATGGTAGGAGATCTACATATCCGTATCGCCAAGCTTGCCTTCGACGCCAAGGAAAGTCCCTTCCGGACACGGGACGAAGTCTTCAATCTTGTATCTTCATAGTCCAGGAGTCCGGCCGAAGGTATAGTCCGGCCATCGGGACACCCCCTAATCCAGGACTCCCTCAGTAGCCCCTGAACCAGGCTTCAATGACGATGAGTCCGGCACGCAGATTGTCTTCGGCATTGCAAGGCGGGTTCTCCTCCAAATTCCGTGTACCTGTTGAATAGTGTCCGGTTTCTTGTAAATGTAGTGCTCCTTGGTTCTACGCCCAATAATGGCCGTTTTGCATGTGTCAAACGAATACGAAAAGTCAGGGTGTTTTTTATATTTACACCCCTAGCCGCGCGAATGAGCCGCCTATTTAAGGGGACGAGGATTTAGATCCAAACCACACCTTCTCCCTTTCGCGAGTATTCAACGGAGCGTATCCGATAGAGGTCCATTCTATCATGGTCAGCCGTCGCAACTCCTCCTCTCTCCCTTCCAGCCCTCAGCCCGAAGATTGGAAGAGGTGCTCCATCCCGCACAGCGAGCTAGTGAAGCTCCAGACCAAGGGATTTCTCCCCCGGCCTATATGGTCCCGGTTCGAGCCGGACTTGCCACCTATAATGGCGGAGAGCAAGCGGAGAGCGCCCCCAATCCCTCCAAAGGAGAGCGGGTTTGCCTTGCCCCTTACTTAATAAGAGGGCTCGGATTTCCAATTCGTCCGTTTCTCCGGGGGCTTCTGGAGTTCTATGGCCTCCAGCTGCATAACCTCACGCCTGCCTCCATATTGCATATCGCGGGCTTCGTAGCCCTTTGCGAGCTGTTTTTGGGCTGCGAGGCTCATTTCGCGCTGTGGAAAAGGCTATTCTGCCTTCTGCCCCGCTCTAAGGAGGGGGTCAATATATCAAGTGGGCAGAGCTGAAGTGTGGCGCATCGCCGGGACCGGATATCTATCCGGAACCCCAAAGAAGGCGCCCAAAGACTGGCCTTCGGAATGGTTTTATATAGAGGACGTCCCGCTGCCGGATCCTGTCCGGATCGGCCTCCCTGAGTTCGACAGTGCTCCCCTAAAGAAGCGCCTAAGCTGGCGTCCACGGAGCCCTCAGAGGGAAAGTGACAGGGACGTCATTTACCTGATTGGCCGGATAAGATTGTTAGCCCATTCTGGACTGACCATGATCGGGGTTATGGCCGAATGCATCATGCGGGGGGTGCAGCCGCTTCAGTATAGAGGCCACCCCATGTGGGACTTCAATGGGGAGGACGACGCCACCCGCTACGGCCGTAAGGGGCCGGATTCGGCTGCCGCTCTACTAAAGATCTTGTCCACTTTGTACAAGGGAGAAGAGGAGGAATTTCTCCGCGTCAACCTACAGGGTGGATTTTCTATGTACAATCCCCCTAGCTGGGTAAGTGGTCACTTTGACTTGCCCATCCGTTTCATATTCCCATTGTTAAATATTCAGTCTAACGACTTCAACGCAGGAACTGCGCCAGGCTGTTAAAGAAATAAACAGCCCTACTCCACAACCCGAGGACCCAGGAAGGTCCCTCGACCCGTCCTCTCAAGAGGATCCGGTCTTATCGGTGGAGCTGATTGATGGGGTATTTCATCAATTGACCAAGGACAACGCCTTGGTGTCCATTACGGCCGATTACCCAGGGTTACTCCCAGCCTCACAGGTAACTGAGACCGAAGTCCCAGCACTTTGAAAAGGGATCTGTCCTTGCGTGTTTTTGACTGCCATATGACAACCATGTTTTGCAGGGGAGGTCCTTGAGACGGGAGGCCGAGCCTACGGCGACTAGACAACGAGGGGCGGCGAGGCCCCGCGGGCTGAAAAGAAGTGCGGTCCGGACTGAGACGCCGGCGCAAACGTATAGCGCGCCATCCTATTCCCAGGTGTTATTCCTTCAAGGCATATTAACGCTTGTGCTTTCTTCAGGATGAAGAGACCTCGCCGGACTATATCCGGAGAGGTTGCCAATCACGCCTCCACCAGCCAGGCTCCAAAGCCTGGTCCAGAAGCGGAGGCGAACACAAGGTGCGCACCGGACGCTCCTCCGACAGAGGATGCGGACAGGCTGTCTGCCACCAATTCTGAGGTGGAGAGTGCCATGAACCACAGGCGTCGCCGGACTGTTCTTCGTGATGCTTGTTTCTCCCAAGAGGCATTGGATGCCTTCAATTCGGGAGACGCGTACCTCCGTGCCGCTCAAAATGGTCTAGCCAGAGCCACGGAGCAGTATGTGAAAGACATACGGGTAAGAAAATTTTGGTAATTATATATATATATATATACCAGTAGCGCCCGAGACTTGAAACAGTTAGAATAACTGATTTAAGGATCATCTGTTATGCAGGTTCTTACAGAAAAGAATACCCTGCTGTCCCAGGAGCTGGAAGAGTGCAAAGCCCAACTTGAGGCCGCACTAGCCGCGGCAGGGGAGCCCAAGGAGACACCCTCTGGTAATATACGCTTCGAAAGATAAGTATTTTGTGAAGTGCGACGTGGGTGCAAATCTGACAAATGAAATTGCAGATGGCGCCGGATTAAATCCGGAAGTGCAACAACTCCGACGCCAGCTAAAGGCTGGTGAGAGCGTGCTGGCAAAGGTGAGGCGGGAGAAGAATGATCTCCAACGTGCCAACACCAAGCTAGGCGTTGAACTGAAGGACGTTCGTGCCCAGCTGTTGGACTCCGTGAAGGAGAATAAGCGGCTTCGACGCGACATATATAGTAAGTGCTTAAACGAACTTTGAAAAAAAAGAGTTCGGCGAGGAAGTCGACTAACAGAGTAATGTCTGTAGGTATGTTGACAGGTCGTCCTGCAGAGGAAATGCCCGGTTCTACGGGTGACCTTCTTCCCGGGCTCTCCCAACTGCACGAGCGAGTTCGGCAGGCGATGCAAGGTGTCGCCCAGGCCTTGTGACCGTCCGTCTCCATGCCCGAAGGCCTTGGAGAGCTTGTAGAGAAGTTGAAGGGAGCGCAACGGCGCTTACGATTCTGGAAGATGTCGGCCTGCCGTCAAGGCGCCAGGGAGGCCTGGGCCATGGTGAAGACGCGGTACACGAAGGCTGACCCAAACCACATGGCTGAGGTCGGACCTGTAGGGCCCGATGGGAAGGAGATCCCTGTGAGATCAGTATACGGCCAAGTAGAGTTGGCCACAAAGTATTCCTAACAGGACTGTAAACTAGACAGCCTGTTAGATGGGATTGAAGAGGAATACAATCAGTCAGATTGACTATGTAATTTTAATTGACATGTGTAATGCCTTCTAGCCGGATTGTAGATCGTTTGTCATGGCCGACCTTTTCGCTTCAACCTCGGGACCTGACGGTCCGGAGTGTGTCCGAATACCCTCGCGGTTATGTAAGAACCGGGGTATGCATGGAGGCCAGGCGTAGGGGTCATTAGTGCTTGAACAGACAAGTTCCCAACTAGTTATGCTATATTACATGGTTAGTAAGAAACATCTTCCAGGGAGAATAGTTCCGTTAGGGGTTCCTTTCCCTAGGAGGCATGCCCTAAAGTGCATGTCCATTCTGCGAAAAGAGACGCAGGAAAAACATCCTATGGCGTATAGATAAATAAGTGAAAGAAAAGATCATCTTTAGTTCACTGACCGAATATTCCCTTAAGAACGCTAGCTTTCGGCTTCACCCAGTCTGAGGTACACATCCGGCTGACCCGGCAGTAACAATCGCAGAGGTGCTCCCTTTACCACCTAGCCGAACAATCGGGAACATAGGGGTAAGCACAGGAGCCAGGCAACCCAGCTTGGCCAAAACTTAAGTCATATCGATGCATATAATGGCGAATAAAAGGTACATGCGGAAGTGTGACACATGTGTTGGGCATGAAGCCCGTATAAATAAGCTTCTGTTTAAAGAAGCCCCCAGGTTTAATGAGCGCGGATAGCGTGTCACTTTATGAGCCTTTGAAGGCTATAAGAGAGAGAGGAGAAGGAGAGAAATGTAAGACAGAAAGTATATAAAAAATGGACAGAAGAGGAGACGAACACAGAGTCCGGCGCTAGGCATAGAATCTTCGTAGACGGGCTGCGTTCCATGGGTTCGGCTCGAGTCGGTTATCCGATGCATCTCACAGGTGGTACGCTCAACCAGTTAGGACTTGGTCGATTATGAAGGGACCTTCCCACTTGGGCTTGAGTTTGTCCTTTTTCTTCTCCGGCAGGCGTAGAACTAATTCGCCAACGTTGTAATTTTTGGCCCGTACTTCTCTGCTTTGGTATCTTCGAGCCTGCTGTTGATAGAATGCGGAACAGGCTTTTGCCATGTCACGCTCTTCCTCCAAGGCGTCCAAACTGTCCTGCCGATCGAGCTGGGCTTCTCTTTCTTCGTACATGCACACTCGAGGTGAGTCATGAATTATGTCGCAGGGCAAAACTGCCTTTGCGCCGTACACCATGAAGAATGGTGTGTATCGGTGGTGCGATTCGGCATGGTCCGCAGCCCCCAGAGTACGGAGTCGAGCTCCTCTACCCAGTGCGTATTAGATTCCTTAAGGGACCGTACTAATCTGGGTTTGATGCCGCTCATGATAAGACCATTTGCACGTTCGACCTGGCCGTTGGTTTGTGGGTGATAGACGGAAGCATAATTGAGCTTGATGCCCATGTTTTTGCACCAGAGTTTTACCTCATCGGCCGTAAAGTTCATGCCGTTATCAGTGATGATGCTGTGGGGGACCTCGTAACGGTGTACAACCCCGGATATAAAGTCTATCACCGGTCTGGATTCGCCCGTCTTAACAGGCTTGGCTTCTATCCATTTGGTGAACTTATCCACCATGACCAGTAAGTATTTTTTCTTGTGGGTTCCGCCTTTAAGGGGTCCAACCATGTCAAGCCCCCAGACCGCGAAGGGCCAAGTGATGGGGATAGTTTGGAGGGCGGTGGCTAGCATATGGCTTTGGTTTGCAAAAAGCTGGCAACCGACGCATCGTTGGACTAAGTCCTGGGCGTCTGCTCGGGCCGTCGGCCAATAAAAGCCTATACGGAAGGCCTTGCTTACAAGGGACCGAGCTGCAGCGTGATGTCCGCCGAGTCCGGCATGAATTTCAGCCAGGAGGTTCTGCCCTTCCTCTTCGGAGATGCACCTTTGAAGGACTCCAGTAGTGCTTTTCTTATAAAGCTCTCCCTCATGGACTTTATAGGCTTTAGATCGCCGCACTATGCAGCGTGCCTCATTTTGGTCCTCAAGGAGTTCCTGCCTGGTAAGGTAGGCGAGGAATGGTTCTGTCCACGGGGTGATGACGACCATTATTACGTGGGCTGAGGGTGTTATTTCATTGGCAGAGCCTCCAATTGTGTCAGAGTGTTCGGTGTCGGGCAGTGCGGTTGGGTCCGGGCTGCTATTGCCAGGTTCCCCTTCCCATACTACAGACGGCTTGAACAGCCTTTCCAAGAAGATGTTGGGGGGGGGGGACTACATCGCGTTTTGTGCCGATGCGTGCCAGGACATCTGCCGCCTAATTATTTTCCCGGGCTATATGGTGAAATTCGAGCCCTTCGAACCGAGCTAACATTTTTAGGACGACGTTGCGATAAGCTGCCATTTTTGGATCCTTGGCATCAAAGTCTCCATTTATTTGGGATATTGCGAGGTTCGAGTCCCCGCGCACCTCTAGGCGTTGAATGCCCATGGATACTGCCATCCAGAGACCATGTAAAAGGGCCTCATATTCGGCTGCGTTGTTGGAGTCTGTGTACATTATTTGGAGTACATATTGAACTGTGTCTCCTATGGGGGACGTCAAAACGATGCCAGCCCCTAGACCGGCCAACATTTTGGAGCCGTCGAAGTGCATGACCCAGTTTGAATATGTGCCGTACTCTTTAGGGAGTTCGGCCTCCGTCCATTCTGCGATAAAGTCGGCCAAAACTTGCGACTTGATAGCTCGCCGTGGCTTGTAAGTTATGTCAAACGGGAGGATCTCAATGGCCCATTTTGCAATCCGGCCCATTGCGTCGCGGTTATTTATAATATCGTTAAGTGGCACTTCCGAGGCTACTGTTATTGAACACTCTTGAAAGTAGTGTCGCAGCTTCCGGGATGCCATAAACACCGCGTACGCTATCTTTTGATAGTGCGGGTACCGTGACTTGCACGGAGTAAGGACAGTGGACACATAATAGACCGGCTTTCGAAGGGGGAATTTCTGTCCGTCCGTTTCTCGTTCGACGACGAGCACTGCGCTTACGACCTGATGGGTTGCTGCAATGTAAATAGCATTGGTTCGCCAATGTTTGGCGCGGCCAGGACTGGGTTTGTTGCCAAGATAGCTTTTATTTTGTCGAGTCCGGCCGTGGCTGTATCCGTCCACTCAAAGTGTTCGGTGCGTCGAAGGAGGCGGTAAAGGGGTAGGGCCTTTTCTCCTAAGTGGGAGATAAAGCGGCTTAGAGCCGCCACGCATCCGGTTAATTTTTGTATTTGTTTGAGGTCCTTCGGGATATCCAATTGTGACAGAGCTCGGATCTTGGTTGGATTTACTTCAATTCCTCTACCGGATACAATGAAGCCCAAGAGCTTTCCGGCTGGAACGCCGAAAACGCATTTTTCCGGGTTGAGCTTGATGTCGTATGTTCGGAGGTTATCGAATGTTAGCCTCAAGTCGTCTACTAGAGTTTTGACATGTCTTGTTTTAACGACCACATCATCTACGTATGCCTCCACTGTTTTGCCGATCTGGTTTGCCAGACATGTCTGAATCATGCGCTGATATGTTGCGCCGGTGTTTTTGATTCCGAAGGGCATTGTGTTGAAGCAGAATGGGCCGTATGGTGTGATGAATGCCGTTGCGGCTTGGTCTGACTCTGCCATCTTTATTTGATGGTAGCCGGAGTATGCGTCAAGGAAACACAACGAATCGTGTCCTGCGGTAGCATCGATAATTTGATCGATGCGGGGGAGAGGGAAGGGATCCTTTGGGCAAGCCTTGTTAAGGTCTTTGAAATCAACGCACAGGCGCCAGGATTTGTCCTTCTTTGGTACCATCACCAGGTTTGCTAGCCAGTCCGGATGTTTGATATCTTTGATGAATCCGGCCTCCAATAGCTTGGCTAGTTCCTCTCCCATGGCCTGTCTCTTAGGTTTGGAAAAACGCCGAAGAGCCTGTTTGACTGGCTTGAATCCTTTTAGGATATTTAAGCTGTGTTCGGCCAGCCTGCGTGGGATTCTTGGCATGTCTGAAGGGTGCTAGGCGAAAATGTCCCAGTTCTCTCGTAGGAACTCTCGTGGTGCGGCGTCCACATCAGGGTTTAACTGTGCCCTGATGGAAGCTGTTTTATTGGGGTCCGTTGGATGGACCTGGAATTTGACTATTTCGTCCGCCGGTTTAAAGGAGGTGGACTTGGATCTTTTATCGAGTATCACATCGTCCCTATTCACCATGGAGCGCAGCACAGTCAGTTCCTTAGCCGCTAGGGCTTCGGATAGCGCCTCGAGGGCCAGTGCAGCTGTCTTGTTTTCGGCATGGAGTGCTATGTCCGGATCACTAACGAGAGTGATGATTCCGTTAGGCCCGGGCATCTTGAGCTTCATGTACCCGTAATGGGGTATTGCTTGGAAGACTGTAAATGCTTCCCGCCCTAGCAGAGCGTGATATCCGCTACTGAATGGGGCCACTTGGAACGTGACCTCTTCGGACCTGTAATTATCCGGCATGCCGAACACCACATCTAGTGTGATTTTTCCTGTACAGCGCGCTTCCCGACTGGGGATTATTCCTCTAAAGGTTGTGCTGCTTTGCTCAATGCGGTTCCAGTCTATTTCCATTTTTTGAAGGGTTTCCTCATAAATGAGGTTCAATCCGCTGCCGCCATCCATGAGTACTGAGGGAGTCCTGGATTAGGGGGTGTTCGGGTAGCCGGCCTATACCTTCAGCCAGACTCCTGGACTATGAAGATACAAGATTGAAGACTTCGCCCCGTGTCCGGATGGGACTTTCCTTGGCGTGGAAGGCAAGCTTGGCGATGCGGATATTCAAGATCTCCTACCATTGTAACCGACTCCATGTAACCCTAACCCTATCCGGTGTCTGTATAAACCGGAGGGTTGTAGTCCATAGGCAATCAACTCCATATACAACAATCATACCATAGGCTAGCTTCTAGGGTTTAGCCTCCTTGATCTCGTGGTAGATCTACTCTTGTACTACCCATATCATCAATATTAATCAAGCAGGAGTAGGGTATTACCTCCATCGAGAGGGCCCGAACCTGGGTAAAAACATCGTGTCCCTTGTCTCCTGTTACCATCCGGCCTAGACGGACATTTCGGGACCCCCTACCCGAGATCCGCCGGTTTTAACACCGACATTGGTGCTTTCATTGAGAGTTCCTCTGTGTCGTCGCCTTTAGGCCCGAAGTCTCCTTTGATCATCAACAACGATGCGGTCCAGGGTGAGACTTTTCTCCCCGGACAGATCTTCGTCTTCGGTGGCTTCGCTCTGCGGGCCAATTCGCTCGGCCACCTGGAGCAGATCGAAAGCTACGCCCCTGGCCATCAAGTTAGGTTTGGAAGCTTAAACTACACGGCTGACATCCGCGGAGACTTGATCTTCGACGGGCTCGAGCCACGGCCAAGCGCGCTGCACTATCTCGAGGGGCATGATCTAGCTCTGCCCCCGGACAGTGTCCTGGAGGCCGTACACGCATCGGTTCCGACCCCTAACTCGGAGCCTATTGCGCCAATCGAGGATGAGCGGTTGGACGTCACCTCGGGGGCTGTGATCCCAAAAGGATCGAGCCGAACGCTAGCCCCGCACTCTGCACGACCCATGACTCCGAGGATCCGGACTCCTCCCCGGACTCCGAACCCCCTGCGCCCCTGCCAATCGAATCCGATTGGGCGCCGATAATGGAGTTCACCGCCGCAGACATCTTTCAGCATTCGCCTTTTGGCGACATCCTGAATTCTCTTAAGTCTCTCTCTTTATCAGGAGAGCCCTGGCCGGACTACGGTCAGCGAGGGTGGGATACGGACGATGAGGAAATTCAAAGCCCACCCACCACCCACTTTGTAGCCACTATCGATGATTTAACCGACATGCTTGACTTCGGCTCCGAAGACATCGACGACATGGACGACGATGTAGGAGACGAACAGGAACCAGCACCTGTAGGGCACTGGAAGGCCACCTCGTCATATGACATATATATGGTGGATACTCCAAAAGATGGAGATGGCGATGGAACAGTGGGGGATGACGCCCCCAAGAAACAGCCAAAGCGTCGGCGTCAGCGGCGCCGCTCTAAATCCCACCAAAGCAAAAATGGTGATTCCGGCACGGGAGATAATACTACCCCGGATAGCGCCGAAGAACACCCACCTCAGCATGATTCGGCACAGGAAGATGGAGAAGCCAGCCCTCATGAGAGAGCGGCAGACCGAGAGGTCGAGGATGATAACCATACGCCTCCCTCCGAAGACGAGGCAAGCCTCGATGACGACGAATTCGTCATACCATCAGACCCCGCCGAACAAGAGCATTTTAAACGCAGGCTTTTAGCCACGGCAAGCAGCCTCAAGAAAAAGCAGCAACAGCTTAGAGCTACCCAAGATTTGCTAGCTGACAGATGGACTGAAGTCCTTGCGGCCGAAGAGTATGAACTCGAACCCCCCTCCAAGAGTTACCCGAAACGTAGGGCGCTACCCCGATTAGAGGAGGAAGCACCTACATCACCAGCGCATGACATGGCAGACGGGCCACCTCGCGGCCGCGACAGAGAGGCCTCTCGGCCCTCCACCCAAGCCATACCCCGACGCCGCTCAACTAAGGCACGGGAAAATGCGCCAGACCTACGAGACATACTGGAGGATAAGGCAAGACAAACAAGATCGATCTACGGATCGCGCAGGCGCCCTACGGCATGTGACAATGATCTTCACTCCGGATACAACAAATCCGGCCGGGCCGAACACAACAGACATAGCTCTTCCGAGCTGCGTCGTGATATAGCCCAGTACAGAGGCGCCGCACACCCGCTATGGTTCACGAATGAAGTAATGGATCATAAAATCCCAGAGGGTTTCAAACCGGTAAACATCGAATCATACGATGGCACAACAGATCCGGCGGTATGGATCGAGGATTATCTCCTTCACATCCACATGGCACGCGGCGATGATCTACACGCCATCAAATACCTCCCGCTCAAACTTAAAGGACCGGCCCGACATTGGCTTAACAACTTGCCAGCAGACTCAATCGGTTCTTGGGAGGACCTGGAAGCCTCATTCCTCGACAACTTCTAGGGCACTTACGTGCGACCACCGGATGCCGACGACTTAAGCCACATAATTCAGCAGCCAGAAGAATCGGCCAGACAATTCTGGACACGGTTCCTAACAAAGAAAAACCAGATAGTCGACTGTCCGGACGCAGAGGACCTAGCAGCCTTCAAGCATAACATCCTTGATGAGTGGCTTGCCCGACACCTGGGACAGGAAAAGCCGAAATCCATGGCAGCCCTCACGACACTCATGACCCGCTTTTGTGCGGGAGAAGACAGCTGGCTAGCTCGCAGTAACAACTTATCAAAGAACCCTGGTAATTCGGATACCAAGGACAAAAGTGGCAGGACACGTCGAAATAAGCAAAAACGCCGCGTTAGCAGCGACAGCAATGAAGACACGGCAGTCAATGCTGGATTCAAGGCTATAAATCCGGTCAGCGGAAAAAGCCATTCAAAAAGAATATTCAGGGCCCGTCCAGTTTGGACCGAATACTCGATCGCTTGTGCCAGATACATGGCACCCCCGAAAGGCCAGCCAATCACACTAACAGGGATTGTTGGGTGTTCAAGCAGGCAGGCAAGTTAAGGGCCGAAAACAGAGACAAGGGGCTGCACAGTGACGACGAGGAGGAGCCCAAGCTGCCAAACAACAATGGACAGAAGGGCTTTCCCCCACAAGTGCGGACGGTGAACATGATATACGCAACCCACATTCCCAAGCGGGAGCAGAAGCGTGCGCTACGGGACGTATACGCGATGGAGCCAGTCGCCCCAAAGTTCAACCCATGGTCCTCCTGCCCGATCACTTTTGATCGAAGGGACCATCTCACTAGCATCCGTCATGGCGGCTTCGCCACATTGGTTCTCGACCCAATCATCGACGGATTTCATCTCACAAGAGTCCTCATGGACGGCGGCAGTAGCCTGAACCTGCTTTATCAAGATATAGTGTGGAAAATGGGCATAGATCCCTCAAGGATTAAGCCCACAAGAACGACCTTTAAAGGCGTTATACCAGGTGTATAAGCCAACTGTACAGGCTCAGTAACACTTGACGTGGTCTTCCGATCCCCGGACAATTTCCGAAGCGAAGAGTTATTCTTCGATATAGTCCCGTTTCGCAGTGGCTATCACGCCCTGCTCGGACGAACCGCATTCGCAAAGTTCAATGCGGTGCCGCACTACGCATACCTCAAGCTCAAGATGCCAGGCCCTCGTGGAGTAATTACGGTCAACGGAAACACCAAACACTCCCTCCGTACGGAGAAGCATACGGCGGCTCTCGCAGCGGAGGTACAAAGTAGCCTTCTCAGGCAATTCTCCAGTCCGGCCATTAAAAAGCCAGACACTGCCAAGCGCGCCCGGAGTAACCCACGGCAGGACCGCCTGGCACACTCTAAGCAAGCGTAGCAATGCGGCCCCAACCCCAGCTTTCGCGACATGGCGAAACCAGTACCTCGCGTACATAACTACGCCCTTGAAATACCATGGGCACAGGGGAAGGGGCACAATAACGGCATGCTCAAAACACGGCTTAAAACGTACTAGGGGCTGCCGGATTCTTTTTTTAATTTTTTCTTACTTTCAGGACTCCATACTTCGGACGACCTATTCAGCAATTCGACTGCCGCACAAACGATGCAAGCTCCAGGGAGGCAGACAAGCCATGCCGCATTATGGAACTCCCAGGTGGTCTCTGTTACGAGCGGTATACCTGTTTTAAATACAATTCTGCGGCCTGCCCCTGGTCAGGACATACTAAATAGTCTAATATCTTTTGCTTACCGCACTATTTGTATCGTTCGGCTTTGATAAATAGCCTCTCTATAAACAATACTTAGCTTCTTGTCTATTTTTTGCATTATCTTCTTTTCACATTTATGTTTATTAAATGACATGATTGCACCCGTACACCATGGTACGGCAAACACGCCAGGGGCTTCAGTGCCCCTCATAATGGTGTGAGAAGTCCGTACACTTTCACAAGTGCGGCACCCCGAACTTATAGCACTATATGCATCGGCTCCGAATCATGATTTGGGTCAATAGTTGGGTTTGCCCGGCTCCTATGTTTTGGTGCCTTACGTTCATCTCTATCGGCTAAGGTAGCACTAGGAGAACCACTGCAATTGTGCCCCGGTTCAGCTGGGTTAAGCACCTCAGTGGAGAAAGCTAAAACTGACTGTCATGATGTGGCAAGAGACGTGTCGCTGTTCGAGAGGTTTTTCGAGTCCCTAAAGGCTTATGCCACTTCGAGCGAGGAGCTGGCTTTGTCCGGCCAAGGAGTGGATAGCGCCCCGAACTCGGTCTTCCGAACTAGGGGCTTAGCCGAAATTTAAAATTATAGAGTTCCATGGCTAAGTGAGAGTGTTCAAGCATTATAGTCTGATTGCCTGGTTCATTGTGCTGAGCGCCTCCCTCGAAGGACCCAACTATGGGAAAAAGAGCGCTCAGGTTTATCCCGAACACCCCAGCACTAGTGGCATGGGGGCAGAAGCCGACGACTGGCCGTCTCCCAATTTTTGATAAACGTCCGCACAGAAAGTAATATTTTAAATTCAATAAGCATTGCTTAGCGCATATGAACAAGTTTTCAGCACACAGGATAAACACGAGCGAGTTCATTCAAAAATTACATCCTTGGTACACTCATCCGCCACAAGGCGGGCACCCGCAAGAACATCCTTATAGTAGTTCTCGGGCTTGCGATGCTCCTTCCCCGGCGGCGGCCCATCCCTAACAAGCTTCTCACCGTCTAGCTTACCCCAGTGCACCTTTTCATGGGCAAGGGCCCTACGGGCACCTTCGATGCAGATGGAGTGCTTGATGACCTCGAGCCTTGGACAAGCCTCCACCAGCCGCCGCACCAGCCCAAAGTAGCTCCCAGGCAGGGCCTCTTCGGGCCACAGCCGAACTATGAAGCCCTTCATGGCCTGTTCGGCCACCTTGTGGAGCTCGACCAGCTGTTTCAGCTGGTCGCTTAAGGGCACAGGGTCTCCGGCCTCAGCATACTGAGACCAGAACACCTTCTCCGTTGAGCTGCCCTCTTCAGCTCGGTAGAATGCGACGGCGTCGGATACGCTGCGGGGAAGATCTGCGAATGCCCCTGGAGAGCTCCGGATTCGGACTTGGCAGTCTCAAGGGCCGCCGCGAGCTCGGACGCTTGCGTCTTTGACTCAAGCTCCAGACTCTCATGTTTCTTCATGAGAGCCTGAAGCTCTTGCTGCACCTCGCCGACACGGGCCTCAAGTTTCTCTCGCTCGGTGCACTCCGCGGCCGCTTTCTTTTCGGCCTCGGACAGCGCCTGCTTGAGGGTCGCCACCTCAGTTGTGGCCCCTACAATAAGCAGTACAATCCTGTTATTTTTTGCAATCACGTCTTTCTATAGGCACCTTTTTCTGTAAGGTATTTCTTACCTTCTTTCTCCTCGAGCTGCCGCTTGGCAAGGCCGAGCTCTTGCTCGGTCCGCTCGAGTCCCTGTTTCAGGGCACCCACCTCCGCAGTCAGTGCGGCGGTGGCTAGCAGCGAAGCCTGCATACGCATATTGACTCTTTGTTTTTAGACTCCTGCGAAATTTAATAGATCCTCTATTCGGCTTTTCTTTCCGAACGCTAAACAGAGCAATAGGGGCTACTGTCTATGCGGTTATATTCTTACATATTTTTTACTTACCTCGAAGCCTGTTAGAAGGCTAGCGCAAGCTTCACTCAGTCCGCTCTTGGCGGACCGAACCTTTTGGATCACCGTACTCATAATAGTACGGTGCTCCTCGTCGACGGAGGCGCCGTCAAGCACCTCCAGCAGATTGTCCGGCACCTCCGGTTGGACGGAGGCCGCCGGCTCAGAAGGCTTGCTCCTCTTGGAAGGAGTTCGCCTACCGCGGTCCGGAACTGTTGAAGATTCCGGCGCGGTGTCCGGCACAAAGCCGGACTTGGAGCCCTGGGGGTCTTGTCCCCTTTACTCCTGGAGTCCGGGAGGTCACCTTGCGGCTCCTCCAGGACCACCTCCTCCTGCCCGGGAGCTCATTGCGATGCCACTTCGGCGTCATCCGCAGTGCGGGGGGAGACAGCGGGCGGAACTGAATTCACGTCCGATGAATCCAGGGAGCCGCTCGACGACTCGTTGAGTTCGGCCCGGGGCGGCTGCATAATTATGTTCGACATTAGGGAAGGCTGTGCAACAAAGCAACATCATGAGTTACTCTGATATCCGAATACTTACGATTTTGCCGGACACTTGGCCCTATCTGGCCACTCCTCTTCGTCCTCTTCGGCGTCGGGGGAGTAGTTCGGCGGAGGGGTCTTCCTCTTCCTGGACCCTTCGACCTCCCCCGTTGGGGCGGCCTTCCTTTTCTTTCCTCCCCCCGCTGGAGGGGGAGAGTGTTCTTCTTCCTCCTCCTCGTTCTCATGGGAGGAGAGCGTCTCGGACTCGTCGGATGACGAGTCCGACACCACCACATTACGGGTACTCTTTCGAGTCCCCGTGGCCTTCTTCTTCTTGGCCTTCTTCTCCGGCACCACATAAGGCGCCGGAACCAGCAGCTTCACTAGGAGAGCAGGGGCTGGGTCTTCGGGCAAGGGATCCGGATAGTTAATCGATCCGGACTGTGCCTGCCAAGCCTGTCAAAGGTGAGGGAGTTTAGATCCCACATAGAGTCAAACTATGGAGAAACTTAACATCCTGTAAAAGGTGAAAATAGCTTACCTCGCTGGCGTGACGCCGCGAGCTGTATCCACGGTCCTCGGAAGCGGATGTGGGAGCCTCGACGCCTTTGGTTAGCACCTTCTAGACGTCTTCATACGTCGTGTCGAAGAGCCGGTTAAGGGTTTGGTGCTGTGCTGGGTCGAACTCCAACAGATTAAAGCCCCGTTGTTGACACGGGAGGATCCGGCGGACGAGCATAACCTGGACTACATTGACAAGCTTGATCGGCTTGCTCACCAAGGACTGGATGCATGTCTGCAATCCGGTCACCTCTTTTTCATCACCCCACGACAGGCCCATCTCTTTCCAGGACATAAGCCGCGTGGGGGGTCCGGATCGGAACTCGGGGGCTGCGATCCATTGCGGATCGCGCGGCTCGGTGATGTAAAACCACCATGATTGCCACCCCTTCAGAGTCTCCACGAAGGAGACCTCGAGCCATAGGACGTTGGCCATGTTGCCCGCCATGGCGCCTCCGCACTCTGCCTGGCTGCCGTGCACCACCTTGGGCTTGACGTTGAAGGTCTTGAGCCAGAGGCCGAAATGGGGGCGGATGCAGAGGAAAGCCTCGCACACGACGATAAACGCCGAGATGTTGAGGACGAAGTTCGGGGCCAGATCGTGGAAATCCAGGCCATAGTAGAACATGAGCCCCCGGACAAATGGGTGGAGTGGGAAACCCAGTCCGCGGAGGAAGTGGGGAAGGAATACTACCCTCTCATGGGGCCTTGGGGTGGGGAGAAGCTGCCCCTCCTCGGGAAGCCAGTGCGCGATGTCCTTGGACAAGTATCCGGCCTTCTTTAGCTTTTTGACATGGCCCTCCGTGACGGAGGAGACCATCCACTTGCCTCCCGCTCTGGACATTGCTGGAGGAGGTTGAGGTAGTAAGCGCGGGCTTGGGCGCTAGAGCTCGGGTGCGCAGGAAATGGATAGGCAAAGGAGGAAGAAGGCGTGGGTAAAAAGGTGGATCCTTGTCCCCTTATATGGGCGGATGCGGTTGTGCGTCCCCACCTGCCTAGTAAAACTCGCTTGCCTCCCAAGCGCCGTGATAAGTGGCGCGATTGGGTTACCCACATCCGTATTGATGAGAATCCCGTAAAAGGGGGGTACACGATCTCTGCTTTGACAAGACGTGCCGAGGAAACTGCCTCGCAAAACATGCTGAGGTGGAAAAGTGAAAACGATTCGAGCAAAAGACTTGGCTGTAGTGTGATGACGCACAACGGAATACGTCAGCAGATTTGATTTGTGTTAATATTATTCTCTCTATGGCAACATGTGGAAGCTTATTTTGCAGAGCCAGACACTACTCTTGGTGTTTACAATCTTCTATGAAGGACTTGGAGGAGGAACCCGCCTTGCAATGCCGAAGACAATTTGTACGCCGGACTCGTCATCATTGAAGCCTGGTTTAGGGGCTACTGAGGGAGTCCTGGATTAGGGGGTGTTCAGGTAGCCGGACTGTACCTTCAGCCGGACTCCTGGACTATGAAGATACAAGATTGAAGACTTCGCCCCGTGTCCGGATGGGACTTTCCTTGGCGTGGAAGGCAAGCTTGGCGATGCGGATATTCAAGATCTCCTACCATTGTAACCGACTCCATGTAACCCTAACCCTATCCGGTGTCTATATAAACCGGAGGGTTGTAGTCCGTAGGAAATCAACTCCATATACAACAATCATACCATAGGCTAGCTTCTAGGGTTTAGCCTCCTTGATCTTGTGGTAGATCTACTCTTGTACTACCCATATCATCAATATTAATCAAGCAGGAGTAGGGTATTACCTCCATCGAGAGGGCCCAAACCTGGGTAAAAACATCGTGTCCCTTGTCTCCTGTTACCATCCGGCCTAGACGCACAGTTCGGGACCCCCTACCCGAGATCCGCCGGTTTTGACAGCGACAAGTACCTTGGTAAGACGAAAGCCGTCAACTATTGGACTGAGGACCAATGCAGCTGGTGCTCGGGCTGTTCGGAATTTAGGTTCGTCACTGGCGTTAAAAGTAATAGCCGTGTCACTCCATGGGTTTATTGTTGCTACTTGGTAGACTTCAGCAAGGCCGCGGAGTGTTCTTTTTCGCATATTATTTGATGCGAAAGTCTCGAAGACTGTTAATACCGTACTGGTTTCTCTGGGGTGACTTTCTGTGGCTTCTGGAATTAGAAGATCTTCGCCAATTTTTGCCACCTGCCGGAGTATGCAACATGCTCTAAGGCTGTGAGTTGGTGTGGCGCCCTCTGCACTATGAATTTTACAGGGTCCATCAAGCCATCCTTCCAGTACGGTTCCGTGCCCTGTAGAGGGATTTTTCTTTTTGGTATTGAACCCGGGTGTCTGACGATGATGCACCATTTTATTTCGGACCGGGTTTGTATTCAAGGCCGGATTGTCCCAAAATTTTGTTTCGGTTTTCTAGGCGCTTTCCATCGCACAGTACTTTCGTACTATGGATGCCAAGTCAGCAAAGCATGTAATATCACGGCGAGTTATGGCGTTGAGGATTCCCTTGTCCGTGCAATTATTGAAGAAGAATGAAATTGCATCTTCCTCGCGGCAGTCCTTTATCCTGTTCATAACCAGGATGAATCTGGCCCAGTAATGATGTACTGTTTCTTCGGGCTCTTGCCTAATTTGGGATATATCTCTTATGTACGGGTGGGTGGGTGGAATCAAATCCGAAACCTCACCCAATCTGAGACCCAGGGACTAGGGAGTTTCCGAACTCGGGCGTTGGGATTCTTGGATGCGGCCCAATGAATCTAGTCCGTCGCCTGACTTTAAGTTCAGGTCTTGAGTGATATCCTCCCCTCCGTGGGTATCCGGCTTGGAGGGATCGGGAATCCAGACATAGCTAGTCCTTAAGATAGATGAAGGGTCGCCGCACTGTCCCTCTACCACGGCAACATGATGGGTGACCTGGGGAGAGTTAATCTCTCTCGGATCGGGTTTAGGCCCAATCTGGTCGTAATCCGTAGCGACTCCCAGGGCAGCGATGCGATCTAAGAGCTCGTTTAGGGAAGAGAGCTCCATTGGATCTAGCTGGTCGGCGAATTCCGAGCTGATGTGAAGATTGCTTTTGATGACCCGAGAGGTCATCGTCTGCGCAGCAGCCGAACAGGCGGTCATAAGGAAACTGCCTAGCCAGAGAGTTTGGCCGACAGCCAAAGCTTCCTTAGCAACGGTGCCATCTTTAAAGACAGGATGAGGCATCCTTCCTGATGGCGACGGCATAGAGGAACTCTCAAAGAAAGCACCAATATCGGTGTCAAAACCGGCGGATCTCGGGTAGGGGGTCCCGAACTGTGTGTCTAGGTCGGATGGTAACAGGAGGCAGGGGACATGATGTTTTACCCAGGTTCGGGCCCTCTTGATGGAGGTAAAACCCTACGTCATGCTTGATTAATATTGATGATATGGGTAGTACAAGAGTAGATCTACCACGAGATCAGAGAGGCTAAACCCTAGAAGCTAGCCTATGGTATGATTGTTGTTCGTCCTACGGACTAAAACTCTCCGGTTTATATAGACACCGGAGAGGGCTAGGGTTACACAGAGTCGGTTACAATGGTAGGAGATCTACATATCCATATCGCCAAGCTTGCCTTCCACGCCAAGGAAAGTCCCTTCCGGACACGGGACGAAGTCTTCAATCTTGTATCTTCATAGTCCAGGAGTCCGGCCGAAGGTAATACAAATTTGTATTTAATCTGACTAGAAATTTCGGGATAAAAATATTTTGGAGCCCATCAAAATGTGGGAAATTTTATTGAATTCTGTCTTCAACGGTTGGTTAAAATTATTAATCATTGTCCTAGATAGAAAATGGGCTGTACTTTTAACAAACTGTAAATGGGTTGTTGTAAATTCCATTAGAATTCCAAAATGGACTGTACATTCTTACAAAACGCAAATGGGCTATAAGTTCTCTGCCACACACTTGTGGGCCTACTAAGTGACGCGTCCCCTAAAAAAATTAAGTTGACATGTATGCAAGGCTTTGCCAACTTATTATAGTCAACACACGGTTCTAACAGCAGTGGCAGTTGGATGTCTAATCAAACGGATGTCGTGCTTCTTCTTCAAACTCGGATATTCTTAGCTTCGGCCGCCCAAAAAATGATTCCTCCCCCTGACATCTGGGGCGCACCGTTTCGGAGGCTGACCTGTGGGCCTACTAAGTTGGAGCGTACCAAGGGCTTTGTCAACTTAGTCAATAATAAACGTTTCTAGCTTCAGTGACCGTACGATGTCCATCCAACGGCCGTAGTGCTTCTTCAACCTCTGGTCTTCTTGGTCCAGCCGCCCAAAGCAGCGCCGGTCGTGCCGCCTGCTCCTGCCTCCCATGGCCGGTTGTGCTGCCGTGGAGGCCTCACCGCCCCCATACTACTCCCACCGCTGGCCAGGCCATCCCTCCACTCACCCACACCCCCTGTTATTCTGCGGCGACGGCAGCCTCACACCGCAGCCGAACCAGTGAACCCTCATACTCCTCTTCGCGCGGGCTTCCACTGCTGCATCTTCCCCAGCTCCGCGTCGTCCCCTTCCTAGGCCTTGCCGTCGTCCAGACCACCGCCCTGGTGCTCTCCGCGCGGCGTGGTCAACATCGTCAACAACCGACTTCCATCGGAAGAGTACTGTACGTGGAGAGGCTGACAGCAGGGTCCAGGCGGCCGCAAGGAAGTGCCTCCTTATTACGCGCAAAATAACTATTCCTCCACCTTATAGCAGGGACCCACCGGACGGGCCACCTTATTTCGCGAAAAAACGTTTCCCCCCTGACTGCTCGGACCCATCGGACGGGCCAACGTATTTCGCGAAAAAACGTTCCCTCCCGCTGTCATCTCGGACCCACCGGAAGTGCCTCCTTATTGCGCACAAAAACATGAATACTCCCCCTGCTAGCTGGGACCCACCATGGCGGGAGGCTGACTTGTGGGCCTACTAAGTTGACTAGGATGGGGGACTTTGTCAACTTTAGTCAATATGAACGATTCTAGCTCCAGTGACCGTACGATGTCCATCCAACGGTCGTAGTGCTTCTTCAACCTCTGGTCTTCTTGCTCCAGCCGCCCAAAGCAGCACCGGTCGTGCCGCATGCTCCTGCCTCCCGTGGCCGGCTGTGCTGCCGCGGAGGCCTCACCGCCCCTACTATTCCCACCGCTGGCTAGGCCCTGCGGCGACGGCAGCCTCACACCGCTGCCGAACCAGTGAACCCTCGTACTCCTCTCCGCGCGGGCTTCAACCGCTGCGTCTTCCCCGGCTCCCTGTCGTCCCCTTCCTAGGCCTCGCCGTCGTCCACCGCCCTGGTGCTCTCGGCGCGGCGTGGTCAACGTGGTCAAGGAACGACTTCCATCGGACGTGGATTGTACGTGGAGAGGCTGACAGCTGGGTCCACGGTCGTAGCAAGGAAGTGCCTCCTTATTACGTGCAAAATAATTATTCCTCCACCTGACAGCGGGGACCCACCGGACGGGCCACCGTATTTCACGAAAAAAATGTTTCCCCCTGACTGCTGGGACCCACCAGCTACACCTTCGCACGCAAGGAAGTGCGTCTTGGCAAAAAAACGATTCGCCCCCCTGACTGCTGGGACCCACCAGCTACATCTTCGCACACAAGGAAGTGCCTGACAGTCGGGACCCACCTGGTCGAAGCATACGTAGCGTTGTCATTTTGGTCGCGAATGTGTACGTACATATATACTGGTCGATGTAGAGGCGCGCACGTGTCATAGTAGAGGCGCGCACGTAGCATGTACACGTACGTACAACGGCCAGGGTGCAAGAAAGAAAATACGGCAACGTATGTGTACATACGGGCGGGGTCTCGAACGCCTACTCGCGCATACGTACGGCCAGGGCTCGTGTACATGGCTGGGTCGGAACGGAGAAACAGCGTCGTCGTCGTGTTCATGGGGAGGCAACAGAATGCGTCGTGTTCATGGGGAGGCAACGGAATGCGTCGTGTTCATTGGGAGGGCTTGGATGGAACAGGCGATGGAAACGAGGCCTGGCGTACCGCAGAACGGAGGAAATGGCCTTGTGTTCGACCGGCCATGTTCGAAACGGGATCCTGTTCATCGGGAGGGGTCTGGCGTACCGCAAAACGGAGGAAACGGACCTCCTACGGTCGAAACGGGGGTCCTGTTGATCGGGAGGGGTGTGGCGTACCGCAAAACGGACGAAACGGACTTGTGTTGGAGCGCTACGGTCGAAACGGGGGTCCTGTTCATCGGGAGGGGTGTAGCGTACCGCAAAACGGGACTCGACGGGATACTGTTCATCTCCACCGTTGACCCCATGCAGCCTCCACGAGCTACTGTTCATCCACCGTCGACCTCCTCCAGCCTCCACCTGCGACTGTTCATCCACGGGCTCCTGTTCATCCAGCCTCCACCGCGCGCTACTCCACCGGCTACTGTTCAACCACCCCTCTCCACGGGCTCCTGTTCAACCACCCCTCCACAGGCTACTATTCATCCTACCCTCCACCGTCTACTGTTCATCCTGCCCTCCACGGGGTGGTCCTATTCATCCAGCCCTCCACGGGGTCCTGTTCATCCAGCCCCAACCGGCTCGATCGATCGGGGTCCTGTTCATCCAGAGGCAACACCACGGGGTCCTGTTCATCCACCTCCATCGGGAACTGTTCATCCAGACCCCCCGCAAAGCTCACTGTTCATCCAGAGGCAGCATCGATCGGCTTCAGTTAGCAGTAGTAGCGAAGGAATCGCTCGATCGGGTTCAGTTAGCAGCCATCGATCGATCGCTCGGGTTCAGTAACGTGTAGCCTGCAGTGCAATCGCTCGGGTTTAGTTAGAGCCCAATGCCTCGCTCGGGTTCAGTTAGAGCCAACGCCTCGCACACACGCGCGTACGTGTATGAGAGAAACGCGGATCGCTCGGCCCCCGACCTCCCACCGCAACCGGGAACTCCCCAAAAATTTCCTCCCCCTCGCTTCTACCACGGTTTTTTCTGTCATGGACGGCCCAAAGAATGTCATGCAGCTACGTCTCCGGCCCGCCCAGGATGAAAAGCCCATTTTCTATCATGATTTTTTGTCATAGAAGTAGGAGCCCACCACATCTATGATGATACCGGGTTTTGTCACAATTATCATCATAGAAGTATCATATGTATGACATAATTTTTTTTCGTTTGGCCCAAAATGTCACGGATGTGTCTTTTTTTTAGTGTGTTGATCTGACAAAAGAGCCCATACCGCCTTGTCTTCTCCTGTTTATTGAATGCTTGCAGATTCCAGCTTAGTCCAATGCACATGCACTATTATTATTCACATCATTCGATCGTGCAAGTGAAAGGCAATTATGATGTTATGTGATGGACTGGCTGAGATGAGAAAAGCTGGTATGAACTCGACCTCTTTTGTTTTTGTAAATATGATTAGTTCATCGTTCCTGATTCAGCCTATTATGAATAAACATGTTTGCAATGACAACTAGAGATCATAGTTCCTTGTGTCATGCTTGATTAGCTATGAGTCATAATGGTTTACCTTGTGTGCCAACATGCTATTGAGATGGTTGTGATGTGGTATGATAGGGTGGTATCCTCCTCTGAATGATTTAAGTGACTTGACTTGGCGCATGTTCACACATGTAGTTGAAACAAAATCAACATAGCCTTCACGATATTTATGTTCATGGTGGATTATATCCTACTCATGCTTGCACTCAGTGTTGATTAATTTTAATGCATGTTCTTGACTGTTGTCGCTCTCTAGCTGGTCGCTTCCCAGTCTTTTGCTAGCCTTCGCATGTACTAAGCGGGAATACTGCTTGTGCATCCAATCCCTTAAACCCCAAAGTTATTCCATAAGAGTTCACTATACCTAATTATATATGGTATCTACCCGCCGTTCCAAGTAAATTTGTATGTGCCATACTCTAAAACTTCAAATAAATATCTTGTTTTGTATGCTCGAATAGCTCAACTATCAACTAGGGTTGTCTGTATCTTCCATGTTAGGCGGGTTATTCTCAAGAGGAGTGGACTCCGCTCCTCACTCACGAGATAAATGGCTGGTCACCGGGATGCCCAGTCCCATGCTTTATGCAAACTAAATCAAAATAATTGCAAACAAAACTCCCCCTAGGACTCTTGTTAGTTGGAGGCACTCGTTGTTTCGAGCAAGCCATGGATTGATGCTTGTTGGTGGAAGGGGGAGTATAAACTTTACCATTCTGTTTGGGAACCGCCTATAATGTGTGTAGCATGGAAGATATCGCCATCTCTTGGTTGTTATGTTGACAATGAAAGCATACCGCTCAAAATGTTATTCACCTCTATTTCAAAACCGAGCTCTGGCACCTCTACAAATCCCTGCTTCCCTCTGCGAAGGGCCTATCTATTTACTTTTATGCTGAGTCATCATCCTCTTATTAAAAAGCTCCAGTTGGAGAGCACTGCTATCATTTGCATTCATTACTGTTAGTTTACATTGAGTATGACTTGACTGGATCTCTTTTACCATGAATTACAATGTCTAGTCAGTCCTTGGTCTTTAAAGGTGCTCTGCATTTATGTTTTGCAGTCTCAGAAAGGGCTAGCGAGATACCACCTTGTTATATCATATTATGATTGTTTTGACAAAGTGTTGTCATCCGAGATTTATTATTATGGCTCGCTAGTTGATTATGCTATTGATATGAGTAAACTTGAGACCTATGTGTTATTGCAAATGTGGTTAGTTATAATCTTTGCTGAAAACTTGAATGCTGGCTTTACATATTTACAACAACAAGAGCAAACAGAGTTTGTAAAAGTTTTTCTTTATCACTTTCAGTTTGTCAACTGAATTGCTTGAGGACAAGCAAAGGTTTAAGCTTGGGGGAGTTGATACGTCTCCAACGTATCTACTTTTCCAAACACTTTTGCCCTTGTTTTGGACTCTAACTTGCATGATTTGAATGGAACTAACCCGAACTGACGCTGTTTTCAGCAGAATTACCATGGTGTTATTTATGTGCAGGAGCAAACGTTCTCGGAATGACCTGAAACTTCACGGAGCCACTTTTCAAAAAATAAGAAAAAATACCTGCCAAAGATGAAGGCCAGGGGACCCACTGTGACGCCACGAGACCGTTGCGCCAGGTGTCTTCTAGTTATTCGCTGTCGTTGCCATGTCATTTTCTTGCGTGTCGCATCTTGCCATGTCATCATGTGCATTGCATCATCATGTTTTTGAAACTTGCATTTGCCCGGGTCCCCCCAGTTCCGTCCGTTGTCCGTTCTGCCCCCAGAGACACTTGCAAGCGCCCGCGGCACGTCCGAAATATTATTTTATAAGTGGCCGGAAAATGTTCTCGAAATGGGTTAAAAGTTGGCGTGCGGTGTTGTTTTGTTATCAGTAGGCCGCCTGCCATGTTTTATCGCATTCGGAGTCCGTTTAATGCCCCAATGGATAAGTATAGCGGCAATATAGCCGGTCTATCGTCAGACGTTTTCGATCTCCGGAAACTGTCATCGGGCCCTCTCTCTCTCTCTCTATCTCTCTCTCTTCTCTCCTCTCAGTCTCGCCACAGTCCACCTAGGCCCATGCCTACCTCTCTTTGCACAGTGCATCGGCCCCTCGCGCGCGTCCGAAAGTTGTCACGAACCCGACCCGGACTGTCGCCACCGTTGTGTCCGGATCATCCCTAAACATCTACAAAACGTCTCCTTTTTGTTATTTGGACTTCCTAACATATTTTTTCTCGACCGTATGATTTCGATCGGAGGGACTCGGTAGCTCCTAACCTTTTCCCCTACCTATATATGAGCCTAACCCTAATCGTAGGATGTCCCATTTGTCCATTCCGCCCGCCGCCGCCAGCCCACCTGGTCTCCTCCTCGGCTTCCTCACCGAGCCAACCACCATCCATCCCAATCCACCCCCTCCAACCAGAGCCTCCGACTGCCTTCCATGTTTTCCGCGAAACCAAAAAGATCACCAGCAGCCACAGCTCCTGCCTGTGGAGCCCCTTGTCCCCGTGCCCCTGGTTCGCTCGATCCAGAGGAGAGGAGCACACCATCGTCAATGCTCCTCCCGCTTGCTCCTCCCTCCATGGCGTCGTCGTCACCGACGACTGAACCTGCAGCAAGCCTCAACTCTTGCAGGACCCCGCGACCATGAGGAGGCTATGCGAGCGGCGCTGCTGCACCTCGTCACCATCACCTGCCTGCCGGAGCCAGGCCTCCCTGTGACTCGTGGCTACGGCGACAGTCTTCTTCTACATCGCGCACCTGCTCCCCTCGCCTCCGCCCGGTTCCTCCTCGCTGGAGTCCCAGCACCGCCACCGCGGATCTTCAACGTTGCCGGAGCGGGCCTCACCAGCTTGGTCGCCGCCCGTTCATCGCCTCGCTGTCGGACTTGGCAAGCTTCGGCCTTCCTTGTCTTCTCGCGTCACCGGAGTCCTGCCAGAGTCCACCACCGCCGTAGTTTCGCATCAGATCCGGCCGGGGACCGCCGGATCTCGCCGCCTCCGCCATGGATTCCCCATCCCCGACGTCTTCTGCTACTTCTAACGTCCCACCACCGTCTTCCCGGAGCCCCTCGCCGCCCTGCATGCCCTGCATCCCCTGCATCCCCTGCTTCAGGTCGAGCAGCGCGCCACAACGCTCGACCGCGCGTTGACTACGCCCGTCTTGCGCGTGGGTCGCCTGCTGGCCTCCCGATCAGGCCCAGCCACAAGCCCCACGGCCCAACTGACTCCATGGACCTGGGCCTTGGCCCAGGGTAAGTTACCTCCCCCCCCCGCGCCTGTTTCCTGTTGGGCCCGTGATCAGTTTCAGCCCAATAGTGTTTTTTTTCCTCTGGACGATTTTGTCTATTATTCCAGAGAACGCCAGTTTTATAGAAAAGCCCACATACTTCATTCATTTAATAACTCACAATTGGTGCATCGGATTAAAATGTTTTATATATGAGATATGCTTAGTTTTTCATCTAGTTTCATAATATGTCATTTTCATCCATGTTTAAAATGTTGTTTGTTTAAATTTTCTTAAATAACTTGCTAAAATGTTTTAATTTATAACTTTTTAACCGTATCTCGGTTTGTAACAAACCTTATATGTAAATGGGGTAGAATTTTGCCAAGTTTAACATGGTGCACTCATCTTGCATGTTTAACAACTATAAAATTTGGTTTAGGGCAGAACAGTACCAAATCCATAAATACGCACATGAGGATTTTCCGGACTTGTTGTTTGTTGTTCCAGCCTCATTTAAACTTGCCTAGATACGTAGTTTTCATTTGCCTCACCCCTTGACATGTTAAGAACATTTAATTTGGTTGGGTACATAATCGGGAGTGAACTAAATAATTGATGTGGTGTTCCGTCAATATGCAACTCGTTGCATATTGAGCTCCACTTAATTTGTAGTGTTGTTTGTTGCACTTGCCATGCCATGCATATTTAAACTGGACATGCATCATACTTGTTTGCGCATCGTGCCATTCTTATGTGATGTTTGTTTACTATGTTGTTTGCTTTCTTTCCGGTTTACTTCTTCTCGGTAATCCGATAACGTTGCGTTTGTGAGGATCCGTTGGCTACGTCCATTTATCTTATTCATGGGCTCGTTCTTCTTTCTTGCGGATCTCAGGCAAGATGACCGGCGGTGTCCTGGACTAGGGGTACTCACCACGTCGTCTCCCGATCTGTTAGATTGGGCCGAGGACCCCCATGGCCGTATACTCATGGGCCAGTTCGGACAGCTGCCGCATACAAGGAAGATTCCACAAGACTTGGCAATCAAGGCAAGGACTCCACCCCACCGGCGTATTCGGCTAGGACTCTTGTTATCCTAGGCCTCCGGTGCATTATATAAACCGAGGCCAGGCTAGTCGATAGATAGACAATATATACAACAATCATACCATAGGCTAGCTTCTAGGGTTTAGCCTCCTTGATCTCGTGGTAGATCTACTCTTGTACTACCCATATCATCAATATTAATCAAGCAGGAGTAGGGTATTACCTCCATCGAGAGGGCCCGAACCTGGGTAAAAACATCGTGTTCCCTGCCTCCTGTTACCATCCGGCCTAGACGCACAGTTCGGGACCCCCTACCCGAGATCCGCCGGTTTTGACACCGACATTGGTGCTTTCATTGAGAGTTCCGCTGTGTGATCGACAAAAGGATTGATGGCTCGCCTGCAGATCAACTGCGACTTCGGCGTCTTCGTCACCAGTTCGACTGGTCACCTTGGTTTGACCAAGAATTGCGCCCCGTGTTCGTATCACCATGTTCGGACGAGGGCCTTCATCAAACATCAACTCCGATCTCTATCAAGATCATGGAGGAATTATCTATGGAGCTCGGGGGCTCAACGTCAACATTGCCCTCAAGCGACCGTGTTGTTTTTTTACAGCGAACTCGTATCTGGTGCCACCACATCCTCGAGTATCTCTTTGACGATTGCTTTGGTGGAATTGAGCGGAATTGGGTCTATAACAACCCTGGAAAATTTCGTCGAGTTTCGATGGAGGAATCTCTGGCAATCCACGATATACCGGAGCCTTGTCAAATCTGGATGGGAATTTGGATGAGTTTAGGGCGTGGTGTCCAGCTTCTAGGTCGGACGTCCTTTGGAAGATCCAACCGTTGATCAGCTGCGGAATTCCTATATCTACCACCTCTCAAAATTTCAGCTCGATCCGACCGTCCAAACTCTGGAAACCTTCCCATTAGTGCATCACTTTTTGGATCTGTTTTCTACGCGAAAACGAATCCGACCCGAGTTCATCTTTTTTATGAACGGGATTTCGGACATCCCTTTTGGAGGAAGTTTTGTACGGGTATTGTGTTTTGTTCCCGAACACATCCTACTAACTGTAAGATCTTTTGAACATGATCTTCAACATCATGCGGGTGTCAAACCAGTCCGGCAATATTACTCCACGGCTGCCGACCTGCGCTAGACACGGCGTCACTTTGTTGAGCCGAGCCCAACTTCTTCAGATCATCATCTCGGCAAGCTGAACAAGAGCCCGGCATCGCGAAGGATAAATCATCACCAACATCGCCGCCCCACGGATTACACGGAGCGGGCATACCGGCATCGCTGCACGGTCGCTTCATCAAGCCGGCATCGACCACGTCACGACCTGCATCGACAGGGCCACACTATTGCTTCTTCAAGCTGGTGTCCATCACGCCGACCTACTTCGACTCATCGGCTGACATCGAGGCTTCGACACCTCGGCTGGACCGGGGGCTTCGCCATCTCTTCATCAACCTACTTCGGACACTTCGGCGTCACTAGCCGACCAGCTCCATCACGTTAGCTGGGCCGAGGGCTTTGCCTCGGCGAGTCAACCTTTACCAGCATTGCCATGCCGTCGTTTTATCGCCCATCAGGCAATGGGTGTGCGGAGCGGGTCCCAATTTTAGGAATCACCTTCCTTCAGATTGCTACAACAAATAAACCAGGTCTATCAAATGCTGGCCGCATTAACGACAGTCGCATGGTGGTTCGGTCAGTTTCCGTACATAGTCCGGCGAACGCCGCACTCGGAGCTCGGACCGACCTGCGAATTCAGGCTTTGCCACGCCTTTAGCGCATCACGCTGACGCCCTGCATCGACATTGACTTCGGCGCCAGGCCATATTTCTTTTATTACTCACTTTGCATAAATTATTTATTATGCAACGATTTTTTTTAATTATCATTATTACTATTATCTCCGGTTTGCACTATTTTTTGTGCATAGGAAAATGATCCGGGGACTTCGGCATCACTCTACCGGTCTGCATTGATCGTGCTATGTCACCACTTCGGCATGTCAAGCTCTCCGCTCCGCCACCTCGGGACCGGCTTGAGGGATGGAACCTTGCCCCGCATCAAGCTCGGACCGCGTCATCAATACCGAACACATTAACCAGCTAAGTCGCTTTCATGCTCAAAGCTTTAATTTCTAACTTGCGTTCGGTTTGACCAAGCATTATACTTTTTTGGAAAAAAGTTGCTTCTAAAAAATTTCCTTGTCCAAACTTTGTTTGTGACGCATAAATTCAAATACCCCGTTTACTTGAGGGCTTCCTTTATGAAGCTTTTCCTGTTGCATATGATTATACTTGTACGGCTTCGTTCCTTGTTCGTGTATTACGCCACAATATGCACCATATTGACTTAAGCGATTTGCAAGCTGGGTTGCCTCGCTCCTGTGTTTACCCCTACGTTCCCGATTGTTCGGCTAGGGAGTAAAGGGAGCACCTCTGCGATTGTCACGATCGGGTCACCCGAGCCGGACCTCAGACTCGGTGAAGCCGAAAGCTAGCGCTCTTATAGTTATTCAATGATGGTCGGCACACAACGGAACTCATGAGTACAAAAAATCTATTGCACAAGTCTCATAATAACAATGAGCACCAAAGAAAGGTATCGGTGGGGGTACTATTTTCTTTGAAGATGCTTCTTACTCTTCGCAGTAATATAGCATAAGTTCCCTGAGCGCGCTTTGTCTGTTACAGCCTTGTGGCCTGATTGCCTGGTTATTGGAAACACCGTCGATATTCTCCACCGATAGAGTACATAACACTTTTCGGTCCTTGACCGAAGAGGGAGAAGCTGACGGTCGGTTA
Source organism: Triticum urartu (assembly GCF_003073215.2). Lineage (NCBI taxonomy): Eukaryota > Viridiplantae > Streptophyta > Magnoliopsida > Poales > Poaceae > Triticum > Triticum urartu. Next base: position 391,582,182 of record NC_053025.1, read on the forward strand.
AGACGCGTTTAAAGTTCGGTTGAACATAGATATGATATAAGTACTTCGGTACATCTAATCATTCTTCTACCCAAGTCACTTGGGGGCTCTTAAGTTTATTTGAGCCGTTTTATAATAAGTGTTCTTCTTCTTAGTCGTTGCAAAGTTTTATTATTATTTATCACTCCTTTTTCGACACGAGTGTGCGGTCACTAGCCGGGGAGCCTAATTTCTCTCTCAAAGCCGCTAGAGTTTAGTTTGCTAAACTGGCCTGATGAGAAGTACTCCGCCCTCGGGATAGGAGGTTGAAGCCGTAGGCTGACCCGCTCGAAGTATTGAGATAGGATGTATCATGTTAAAGCATGACAGAAGAACTTCTTTTTTCTCAAACCAACTTTTGGATTGGCACCGAACACTTGATATTGTTCGGACGTCATGTTTTTACTGACGTTTCTTGGTTTTCCAAGCTTTTTGGCACTTTAAAACTATTTGTGCTTCTCCAGCATTAGTCTCGCAGTGCAACGCCGGACACCTTTAGGGATTCGGCAAAAACATTCTCGGATATTGCTATATATGCATCGGTTTCGAATTATGTGTTCGGTCAATAGTTGGGTTGCCCGGCTCCTGTGCTTTCCTCCTACGTTCCGTTTTGTTCGGCTAGGTGTGCAAAGGGAGAACCACTGTGATTGTGCTTCCAGCTCGCATGGTCAAGCACCTCAGTGGAGAAAGCCGAAAACTGACTGTCACAATAAGCGTAAACTGGTCAGCGATCCGATGACTATGACGGGCCGTTCATAACATTGGCCGAAGTGTTTACGGCTTGACCCCAACTGTCGCCGAACACTACCGGGGGCTATTAACTGGCCTCCCAAACTAAATCCTCAATATTTTGCTCTTACATTAGAGCTGAGGTTTAATGATCATGCTTAGCATGACAACCCAAAGAAAGGAACCGATAGTGGGACTATTTTCTTTGAAAGACATTTCTTCTGTTAAATAGTAATATAACTCTCTGCGTACCTTTGTTTATAAAACCGTATGGCCAGATTGCCTTGTTTGTTGTAAATCTGTGCCCTCATAAAGGTTTTATAAAGTAGGACAAACACTCCTCGGCTACTGGCCGAGGAGGTGGAAGCTGATGGTCGGTCAACAAAGTTTTGTACAATGCAGATCTGAGCATTAATGACATAAAGTAATTGGATACATAGAGTCATTACACATAATTTGTGATGGATATTGATCCTTAATTCGGCCACCCATGCCCGCATTAAGGCTCGGGGGCTACTGGGCTTCGGGCTTATTATTTACAAATATTAAAGGGGCACATCGATCCCCTGATCTGGTGTTGCCACCCGACCAGTGTCTCGGGGGCTACTGCATTGCTTGTCCAATGCAGAAAATATTATGTGCAATATAGTTTCCGAGGAGATTTTGATCCTCAGGTTGGTCGGCCGCACCCAACCTGAGTCTCGAGAACTGAGCACGCCGCTTTTAGTGTCCCGAGGTATTCTGCTGAGCTTCGACTTGATCCTCAGGCCGATTTTGCAAATCAACCTGAGTCTTAGCGGCTACTGGGACCAGCGGTCTTACGTCATCCTTTAGGTGCATCTTGGGTTTTAGACAGATACACACTTTGTGGGCTACTGGCTATATATCTCGGCAGAGAATAAATTGCACCAATAAAAAATATTCACAAAAATTGGCCCACATTCGGGGTGGTGCACCACCTCGGAAGCAGCCTGACATAAAGCTCGGCCGCTAATGGCTTGCTCCATAGAGGGCATTTCCGGCATTAAGCTCGGCTAAACTCCTTCAAACTTCTTTGAACCAAGGTGATTTATGACACCTCGGATATAGTCCTGCGTTGGAGCTCGGATACATAGTCCGGCATTGGAGCTCGGATACATTCCGGCATTAGAGCTGGGAAGCGGTCCGGCGTTGGTGCTCGGTTGCAAAAGATACCTCGAATACAGTCCGGCGTTGGAGCTCGGACGCAAGAGGACGCTGCCGCCCGAGAACAACTTCAAACCCGAGGTGTGGCATAAAAATAACAAGGCATTGATAAAGGCCGGAAACTTAAAGGGGCTCCTCGGATACCCGACGTGTAAACTCGTCGAATGCATTTCGGCGATCCTCAAGATCGAAGATGAGAAGATTTGTTGAACTAGTTTTCAAGACGGGCGACCGAAGATGAAGAACAGTTCGGAAGAATCGAGGAGCGTCCCTAACTTGAAGACCGGTTTAGGGGGCTACTGACGGTGTCCTGGACTAGGGGGTACTCACCACGTCGTCTCCCGATCTGTTAGATTGGGCCGAGGACCCCCATGGCCGTATACTCATGGGCCAGTTCGGACAGCTGCCGCATACAAGGAAGATTCCACAAGACTTGGCAATCAAGGCAAGGACTCCACCCCACCGGCGTATTCGGCTAGGACTCTTGTTATCCTAGGCCTCCGGTGCATTATATAAACCGAGGCCAGGCTAGTCGATAGATAGAAAATATATACAACAATCATACCATAGGCTAGCTTCTAGGGTTTAGCCTCCTTGATCTCGTGGTAGATCTACTCTTGTACTACCCATATCATCAATATTAATCAAGCAGGAGTAGGGTATTACCTCCATCGAGAGGGCCCGAACCTGGGAAAAACATCGTGTTCCCTGCCTCCTGTTACCATCCGGCCTAGACACACAGTTCGGGACCCCCTACCCGAGATCCGCCGGTTTTGACACCGACAATGACCATACCCTCGAAATCACTTCTATCTTTGCTTGCTAGTTGCTCACTCTATTGCTATGCCTATGCCGCGATACCTACCAGATGCTTTATCATGCCTCCCATATTGCCATGTTAAGCCTCTAACCCACCTTGTCCTAACAAACCGTTGTTTGGCTATGTTTCCACTTTGCTCAGCCCCTCTTATAGCGTTGCTAGTTGCAGGTGAAGATTGGAGTTTGTTCCTTGTTGGAACATGGATATTTGTTGGGATATCACAATATGTCTTATTTAATTAATGCATCTATATACTTGGTAAAGGGTGGAAGGCTCGGCCTTATGCCTGGTGTTTTGTTCCACTCTTGCCGCCCTAGTTTCCGTCATACCGGTGTTAGGTTCCTTGATTTTGCGTTCCTTACACGGTTGGGTTATAATGGGAACCCCTTGATAGTTCGCCTTGAATAAAACTCCTCCAGCAAGGCCCAACATTGGTTTTACCATTTGCCACCCTAGCCTTTTCTTTCCCTTGGGTTCTGCAGACTCAAGGGTCATCTTTATTTAAACCCCCAGGCCAGTGTTCCTCTGAGTGTTGGTCCAACCTGTCAGCTGCCGGTGGCCACCAGGGGCAACTCTGGGCTGGCCTACCGGAACCTTGGACAATCCGGTGTGCCCTGAGAACGAGATATGTGCAGCTCCTATCGGGATTTGTCGGCACATTCGGGTGGCTTTGCTGGTCTTGTTTTACCATTGTCGAAATGTCTTGTAACCGGGATTCCGAGTCTGATCGGGTCTTCCTGGGAGAAGGAATATCCTTCATTGACCATGAGAGCTTGTGATGGGATAAGTTGGGACATCCCTGCAGGGTTATAAACTTTTGAAAGCCGTGCCCGCGGTTATGGGCAGATGGGAATTTGTTAATGTCCGGTTGTAGAAAACTTGACACTTAACTTAATTAAAATGCATCAACTGCGTGTGTAGCCATGATGGTCTCTTTCCGGTGGAGTCCGGGAAGTGGACACGGCGTTGGAGTTATGCTTGACGTAAGTAGTCTAGGATCACTTCTTGATCATAGATTCTCAAATGTGCTTTTCCTTCTCTTCTCGCTCTCTTTTGCGTAAGTTAGCCATCATATATGCTAGTGCTTGCTGCAGCTCCACCTCATACCTTTTTCCCTACCCATAAGCTTAAATAGTCTTGATCGCGAGGGTGTGAGATTGCTGAGTCCCCGTGACTCACAGATTCCTTCCAAAACCAGTTTGCAGGTGCCGATGAAACCGTGCAGTTGACGCAACCGAGCTCAAGGAGGAGCTCGATGAAGATCGTGTTTGTTATGTTGTTTCGTTTCCAGTTGATCAGTAGTGGAGCCCAGTTGGGACGATCGGGGATCTGTGTAGCATTTGCGGTAGTCTTCTTTTATTTTGGGTTCCGTAGTCGGACCTTGATTGTATCTGGTGATGTAATGCTTTATTCATGTAATTGTGTGAAGTGGCTATTGTAAGCCAACTATGTATCTTTTTCCCTTATGTATTACATGGGTTGTGTGAAGATTACCTCACTTGCGACATTGCTTTCAATGCGGTTATGCCTCTAAGTCGTGCTTCGACACGTGGGAGATATAGCCGCATCGAGGGCGTTACAAGTTGGTATCAGAGCCTTCCCCGACTTAGGAGCCCCCTGCTTGATCGAATCGCTGGCGTTGTTGAGTGTAGAAGAATGTTTTGAGTTATTTAGGATTATATATATCGGAGAGTAGGATTCTTTTTACTCCTCAGTCCCTTCATCGCTCTGGTGAGGCATCCTGACGTAGAGTTTTGACTCTTCTCTTCTCAAATTTCACTAAATTTTTTTAGGATCACACGGGTATCTTGGAATCGTTGCAATGGTTTTGTGATGAGAACATTGTTCTTGGTGCCTCCTGACATTTAGGGGTTGTGGCAGTGTCCCGGGGAGTTGAGCTCCGAGGTGTTGTGGTCACAATTTTATCGGTGCAATTCTGGAATACCTGAGTTTCGCCGACATTGAAAATCTCTTTTATGCAGTTGTTGGTGAGATAACCTCGACGCCACCCAGTACTGGGGCGGGAGTTCGGGAGTATTGCCATAACTCGTATAACAAATGCTTTTCGAAGGTTGAGGTAAATGATTTCTGAAGGTTTCTTGGTTATGTGTTGAAGGATGGATACAACTGGATGTAGGATTTGCTAGTTTGGGTGAGATATTATGCTTCCCTTGTATCCCCAATACCTGATTGCATAACCAGAAATTTTCGGGAGTTTATAAGTGGGAATTCAAGTAGCTCTTAGGATATCTTTCCGACAGATGTATGATATGAAATTGGGGTTCGACGTCTAGTGGTCCGCCTATCCACGGTTGGTTTTGCAGTGGTCTCGTTTTGCAGTGGACTCGGGGACGCTTCGTATGTCATGTGCACTGCCTTGTACATGATGGTGCTGTACGATCGAGCCCATGTAGGCCCCACCACGAAAACTTCGGATGAAATCTCTGTCATATGTTTGTTCCGGCTTATTCTGCAAGTCAATCCTTGTTTTGTTTTGAGTTGTGGTATTCGAGTTGCTTCAAAGTTAAATGTTGATTCCATACCTTCCCTAAGTGGTGTTCTCATGTTCCTATGTGAATACTAATCCTTCTCGATCATCGAGATTCTCATGTCAATCCGTTTCAACCGGTGTGCTCCTCTTCAACTGATCCTATCATCTTTCAACATCCGCAAGATCAACTCAAGTCTTCTCAGTGTTGTTTATTTCATCCATCTCCAAGTTGCCTTTGTTTTTCCCGCCCTCCCACCCTTTTTCCTCGAGGACTCAGATTTCTAAATCAACTATCCATTTTATTCATGTGAAGCCTCTTCATCCTTTTCTTTCAAGTTTTTGATCCGGTGATTTATCGTGGAGATTCTAATGGAGCTTCAAGTTCATCATTCGTCATTCTTTTTCTTCTTCGGTAGATTCAATTAAAGCTTTGTCGATCATATCATTTCCTTGGTTCAATGCTTTCTCATACTATTGCACCTCTTAATTGCTCATCTCTCTTTATTCATATCCGAAGTGCTGAAGATATCTCTGAAGATTCAAGTTTCCATTATCAATTCGTTCAAACTATCTCGAGGTTGTTATCTTATTCAAGCCATTTAACTCAACCGGTGCAATCTTTCTTTTAAATCATTTAAATGGTGTTTCTTTTGAGTGGGCCCTAACCCATAGGTCTTTTCCCAGGATCTTACCCGACTCTTCTTATTTATCGGAGCTTTTCTCAAATTCTTTTCCATGTTTGACGTAAGAATGATTCATCAGCAGTCAGATGGTTTCTCCAAGAACTCTCAATTTCTTTTCATCGTTGGCTCAACCTCTTCACTTTTGATTCTTCCAGAGTGTCTAAACAATTCATGGTGGTATTTCTCGTCGTAATTCAAAAAAATTGAAGACCAAAGAAGATTTTCTCTCAATCCTGCTCCATTCTCTTCAAGATTCGTGATTCTAGCTTGTTGCCATCCCCTCATAATTGTTTTGATTATGAGAATTCTTTTCACCCATCCAGAGTAATTCAGGAGTCTTTTCAGTTTGTTTATCTGAAGGCCATCAATTCAGGATTATTCATTCCAGCTTTCAGCTCTCATTCTCCAAATCTTACCGGTGCATCGTTCAAGTGATCTCTAATCAGTTCGTGATCCCTTCGTTCTCATGTATCTAGATTGTCTCAAGTATCTTCGTTCATTTCACAATTCTTACCTAGTGATTCATCCCTTTACTTAGTTCATTTTCAATTCTTATAGTGGTTCGTTCAAGAGATCTCTTCCTTCGTTATGTATCAAGTCATTTGTTCTTTCCAATCCTACCGCTGGTTTCTTGAAGACCTTCTCAAATTTATGATATACCTCTCTTAATCCGTTTCAACGAGTATAAGTAGTATGCCAAATCCGTTGCTTGTCATCAATCTAAATTGGTGAAGGATGCCCATAACGTAATTCTTATTCTTTGTTCACTCAAGTGATTAATTCCTTATTCCGGAGGTTCATCAAATTCTCGATTCAAGTTGTCCATCTTTCTTTTGCAGAGCTCAAAGTTATTTCAATTATATCATTCCAAAGCTCCATCTAATCATTGCAAGGCTTTGATCTTATTCTCTTCATCCTTCACTTCTTTTGATCATTATTTTATTACCGGAGTTCTTCATGGAGGTTCTACATAATGGTTCATCAAGGATTTAATTCCTTCTCGAAGTGTTCATTGAGATTCTTTTCAAACAAGCTCAAGTGTTCTTCATCTTGCATTCCGGAGTGCAATTCTTTTTACTTTATCTTTTGAGGTGGTGTTATGGCATTCTTGATAATTTTCCTTCGTGTTTCATGATTCACAAGTTATCAAGAATGAGGTATTTTAAACCCATCGATCTCTTCATTGGAGTTATCTTGGGTTATATTTCACATAAAGCCTTCCCTAAGGATTGTTACTATTATGGTGCTTATAAATGACCGAAGTTCTTCATTTATCCTCCCAGTGAAATAAGTTTCTCGTCTCCTTGTTGATATTAATCCAATCTATTATTTTTCGTTAGTGGCAGAATTTCACCTCATAGTTTTGAGATGTTTTCCATAAGCCCACAACAAGCTTACTCTTTTCATTGTTGGTTTTCCAACAACTCCATTCAACTTTTTCTTCGTAGGCATTCTCTTTCAATTCTATTTGCGAGAGTTGTCATTTCTTTCTCCGATCTCTTATTCTGACGATCTACCTTCTTTTCTTCCATTCCGGAGGCATTGTGACGTTGCTCTCTTCGTCCTATCATCTTGTTTGCCAAGATCATGTTTTTTCCTTGCTTATCCATCCAACCGGAGTGTCGTGCCCCTTTTCAAGTTCTTTCATCTTATCAAGTCTTTCATCTCTTTTCAACCGGAGTGCTACCCGAATCGGTTCTTTCTTATTCCTCTTTCTTAACGGAGTGTTTGCAACTTTGTTCTTCTTCGTTGCATACTTTCTTTCAATTTGTTCAACCTCGCAAGGTTCTTTGGTTTCACTCGTTTGTCAAAGAAGCAACTTAGTTTTACCGCTTCTCTTTCTCTTCCGTTTCTCTCCGGTGCCATTCTAGATCTCGGGACGAGATCCTCTCGTAGTGGTGGAGTGTTGTGACGCCCCGAGACCGTTGCGCCAGGTGTCTTCCAGTTATTCGCTGTCGTTGCCATGTCATTTGCTTGCGTGTTGCATCTTGCCATGTCATCATGTGCATTGCATCATCATGTTTTCGAAACTTGCATTCGCCCGGGTTCCCCTAGTTCTGTCCGTTGTCCGTTCTGCCCCCAGACACACTTGCACGTGCCCGCGGCATGCTACCTCTTGAGCTTGCATTGGATTTCCCCGAAGAGGAAGGGATGATGCAGCAGAGTAGCGTAAGTATTTCCCTTAGTTTTTGAGAACCAAGGTATCAATCCAGTAGGAGGCCACACTCAAGTCGCTCGTACCTGCACAAAATGATAGCTACTCGCAACCAACGCGATTAGGGGTTGTCAATCCCTTCACGGCCACTTACGAGAGTGAGATCTGATAGATATAATATTTTTGGTATTTTTGGTATAGAGATGCAAAGTGAAAAGTAAATGCAAAGTAAAAAAGCAAAGCAAGATTAAAGTGATGGAGATTGATATGATGATAATAGACCCGGGGGCCATAGGTTTCACTAGTGGCTTCTCTCAAGAGCATAAGTATTCTACAGTGGGTGAACAAATTACTGTTGAGCAATTGACAGAATTGAGCATAGTTATAAGAATATCTAGGCATGATCACGTATATAGGCATCACGTCCGTGACAAGTAGACCGAAACGATTCTGCATCTACTACTATTACTCCACTCATGGACCGCTATCCAGCATGCATCTAGAGTATTAAGTTAAAAACAGAGTAACGCCTTAAGCAAGATGACATGATGTAGAGAGATAAATTCATGCAATATGAAATAAACCCCATCTTGTTATCCTCGATGGCAACGATGCAATACGTGCCTTGTTGCCCCTTCTGTCACTGGGAAAGGACACCACAAGATCGAACCCAAAGCTAAGCACTTCTCCCATGGAAAGAACTACCAATCTAGTTGGCCAAACCAAACGGATAATTCGAAGAGACTTGCAAAGATAACCAATCATACATTAAAGAATTCAGAGAAGATTCAAATATTATTCATAGATAGACTTGATCATAAACCCACAATTCATCGGTCTCAACAAACACACCGCAAGTATTAAGTTAAAAACAGAGTAACGCCTTAAGCAAGATGACATGATGTAGAGAGATAAATTCATGCAATATGAAATAAACCCCATCTTGTTATCCTCGATGGCAACGATGCAATACGTGCCTTGTTGCCCCTTCTGTCACTGGGAAAGGACACCACAAGATCGAACCCAAAGCTAAGCACTTCTCCCATGGAAAGAACTACCAATCTAGTTGGCCAAACCAAACGGATAATTCGAAGAGACTTGCAAAGATAACCAATCATACATTAAAGAATTCAGAGAAGATTCAAATATTATTCATAGATAGACTTGATCATAAACCCACAATTCATCGGTCTCAACAAACACACCGCAAAAAGAAGATTACATCGAATAGATCTCCACAAGAGAGGGGGAGAACTTTGTATTGAGATCCAAAAAGAGAGAAGAAGCCATCTAGCTACTAACTATGGACCCAAAGGTCTGAGGTAAACTACTCACACTTCATCGGAGAGGCTATGATGATGTAGAAGCCCTCCGTGAAGACGGCCCTCTCCGGCGGAGCTCCAGAACAGGCCCCAAGATGGGATCTCGTGGATACAGAAGGTTGCGGCGGTGGAATTAGGTTTTTGGCTCCTGTCCTGATCGTTTGGGGGTATGTATGTATATATAGGAGGAAGAAGTACGTCGATGGAGCACCGAGGGGCCCATGAGGCAGGGGACGCACCCTAGGGGGGGGGGGGCGCCCCCCACCCTCGTGACCGCCTCTATGATGCCTTGGTGTAGGGTCCAAGTCTCCTGGATCACGTTCGGTGAGAAAATCACGTTCCCGTAGGTTTCATTCCGTTTGGACTCCGTTTGATATTCCATTTCTTCGAAACACTAAAATAGGGTAAAAACAGCAATTCTGGGCTGGACCTCCGGTTAATAGGTTAGTCCCAAAAATAATATAAAAAGTGGAAAATAAAGCCCAATATAGTCCAAAACAGTAGATAATATAGCATGGAGCAATCAAAAATTATAGATACGTTGGAGACGTATCACGGCACGCCCGAAATATTATTTTATAAGTGGCCGGAAAATGTTCTCGGAATGGGTTGAAAGTTGGCATGCGATGTTGTTTTGTTGTCAGTAGGCCGCCTGCCAAGTTTCATCGCATTCGGAGTCCGTTTGACGCCCCAACGGATAACTATAGCGGCAATATAGCCGGTCTATCGTCGGACGTTTTCGGTCTCCGGAAACTGCCGTCGAGCCCTCTCTCTCTGTCTTATCTCCTCTCAGCCTCGCCACAGTCCACCTAGGCCCATGCCTACCCCTCTTTGCACAGTGCATCGGCCCCTCGGGCGCGTCCGAAAGTTGTCCCGAACCCGACCCGGACTGTCGCCACCGTTGTGTCCGGATCATCCCCAAATATCTACAAAACGTCTCCGTTTTGTTATTTGGACTTCCTAACATATTTTTTCTCGACTGTCTGATTTCGATCGGAGGGACTCGGTAGCTCCTAACCTATTCCCCTACCTATATATGAGCCAAACCCTAATCGTAGGATGTCCCATCTGTCCATTCCGCCCGCCGCCGCCAGCCCACCTGGTCTCCTCCTCGGCTTCCTCACCGAGCCAACCACCATCCATCCCGATCCACCCCCTCCAACCAGAGCCCCTGACCGCCTTCCATGTTTTCCGCGCCACCAAAAAGATCACCAGCAGCCGCAGCTCCTGCCCGCGGAGCCCCTTGTCCCCGTGCCCCTGGTTCGCTCGATCCAGAGGAGAGGAGCACACCATCGTCAATGCTCCTCCCGCTTGCTCCTCCCTCCATGGCATCGTCGTCGCCGGCGACTGAACCTGCAGCAAGCCTCAACTCCTGCAGGACCCCGCGACCATGAGGAGGCTTTGCGAGCGGCGCTGCTGCACCTCATCAGCATCACCTGCCCGCCGGAGCCAGGCCTCCCTGTGACTCGCGGCTACAGCGATGGTCTTCTTCTACGTCGCGCACCTGCTCCCCTCGCCTCGGCCCGGTTCCTCCTCGCCGGAGTCCTAGCACCGCCGCCGCGGATCTTCAGCGTCGCTGGAGCGGGCCTCACCAGCTTGGTCGCCGCCCGTTCATCGCCTCGCTGTCGGACTTGGCAAGCTCCGGCCTCCCTTGTCTTCTCGCGTCACCGAAGTCCTGCCAGAGTCCACCACCGCCGCAGTTTCGCGTCAGATCCAGCCGGGGACCGCCGGATCTCGCTACCTCCGCCATGGATTCCCCATCCCCGACCTCTTCTGCTGCTTCTAACGTCCCACAGCCGTCTTCCCGGAGCCCCTTGCCGCCCTGCATGCCCTGGATCCCCTGCATCCCCTGCTTCAGGTCGAGCAGCGCGCCACAGCGCTCGACCGTGCATTGACTGCGCCCGTCTCGCGTGTGGGTCGCCTGCTGGCCTCCCGATCAGGCCCAACCACAAGCCCTGCGGCCCAGCTGACTCCATGGACCTGGGCCTTGGCCCAGGGTAAGTTACCTCCCCCCCGCGCCTGTTTCCTGTTGGGCCCGTGATCAGTTTCAGCCCAATAGTGTTTTTTCCTCTGGACTATTTTGTCTATTATTCCAGAGAACGCTAGTTTTACAGAAAAGCCCCCATACTTCATTCATTTAATAACTCACAATTGGTGCATCGGATTAAAATGTTTTATATATGAGATATGCTTAGTTTTTCATCTAGTTTCATAATATGTCATTTTCATCCATGTTTAAAATGCTTAAAATGTTGTTTGTTTAAATTTTCTTAAATAACTTGCTAAAATGTTTTAATTTATAACTTTTTAATCGTAACTCGGTTTGTAACAAACCTTATATGTAAGTGGGGTAGAATTTTGCCTAGTTTAAAATGGTGCACTCATCTTGCATGTTTAACAACTATAAAATTTGGTTTAGGGCAGAACAGTACCAAATCCATAAATACGCACATGAGGATTTTCCGGACTTGTTGTTTGTTGTTCCGGCCTCATTTAAACTTGCCTAGATAGGTAGTTTTCATTTGCCTCACCCCTTGACATGTTAAGAACATTTAATTTGGTTGGGTACATAACCGGGAGTGAACTAAATAATTGATGTGGTGTTCCGTCAATATGCAACTCGTTGCATATTGAGCTCCACTTAATTTGTAGTGTTGTTTGTTGCACTTTGCCATGCCATGCATATTTAAACCGGGCATGCATCATACTTGTTTGCGCATCGTGCCATTCTTATGTGATGTTTGTTTACTATGTTGTTTGCTTTCTTTCCAGTTTACTTCTTCTCGGTAATCCGGTAACGTTGCATTTGTGAGGATCCATTGGCTACGTCCGTTTATCTTCTTCATGGGCTTGTTCTTCTTCCTTGCGGGATCTCAGGCAAGATGACCATACCCTCGAAATCACTTCTATCTTTGCTTACTAATTGCTCACTCTATTGCTATGCCTATGCCGCGATAACTACCACATGCTTTATCATGCCTCCCATATTGCCATGTCAAGCCTCTAACCCACCTTGTCCTAGCAAACCGTTGTTTGGCTATGTTACCGCTTTGCTCAGCCCCTCTTATAGCGTTGCTAGTTGCAGGTGAAGATTGGAGTTTGTTCCTTGTTGGAACATGGAGATTTGTTGGGATATCACAATATCTCTTATTTAATTAATGCATCTATATACTTGGTAAAGGGTGGAAGGCTCGGCCTTATGCCTGGTGTTTTGTTCCACTCTTGCCGCCCTAGTTTCCGTCATACCGGTGTTATGTTCCTTGATTTTGCGTTCCTTACGCGGTTGGGTTATAATGGGAACCCCTTGATAGTTCACCTTGAATAAAACTCCTCCAGCAAGGCCCAACATTGGTTTTACCATTTGCCACCCTAGCCTTTTCTTTCCCTTGGGTTCTGCAGACTCAAGGGTCATCTTTATTTAAACCCCCGGGCTAGTGCTCCTCTGAGTGTTGGTCCAACCTGTCAGCTGCCGGTGGCCACTAGGGGCAACTCTGGGCTGGCCTACCAGAACCTTGGACAATCCGGTGTGCCCTAAGAATGAGATATGTGCAGCTCCTATCGGGATTTGTTGGCACATTCGGGTGGCTTTGCTGTTCTTGTTTTACCATTGTCGAAATGTCTTGTAACCGGGATTCCGAGTCTGATCGGGTCTTCCTGGGAGAAGGAATATCCTTCGTTGACCATGAGAGCTTGTGATGGGCTAAGTTGGGACACCCCTGCAGGGTTATGAACTTCCGAAAGTCATGCCCGCGGTTATGGGCAGATGGGAATTTGTTAATGTCCGGTTGTAGAAAACTTGACACTTAACTTAATTAAAATGCATCAACCGCGTGTGTAGCCGTGATGGTCTCTTTCCGGCGGAGTCCGGGAAGTGGACACGGCGTTGGAGTTATGCTTGACGTAAGTAGTCTAGGATCACTTCTTGATCATAGATTCTCGTCCGTGCTTTGCCTTCTCTTCTCGCTCTCTTTTGCGTAAAGTTAGCCATCATATATGCTAGTGCTTGCTGCAGCTCCACCTCATACCTTTTTCCCTACCCATAATCTTAAATAGTCTTGATCGTGAGGGTGTGAGATTGCTGAGTCCCCGTGACTCACAGATTCCTTCCAAAACCAGTTTGCAGGTGCCGATGAAACCGTGCACGTGACGCAATCGAGCTCAAGGAGGAGCTCAATGAAGATCGTGTTTGTTATGTTGTTCCGTTTCCTGTTGATCAGTAGTGGAGCCCAGTTGGGACGATCGGGGATCTGTGTAGCATTTGGGGTAGTCTTCTTTTATTTTGGGTTCCGTAGTCGGACCTTGATTGTATCTGGTGATGTAATGCTTTATTCATGTAATTGTGTGAAGTGGCGATTGTAAGCCAACTATGTATCTTTTTCCCTTATGTATTACATGGGTTGTGTGAAGATTACCTCACTTGCGACATTGCTTTCAATGCGGTTATGCCTCTAAGTCGTGCTTCGACACGTGGGAGATATAGCCGCATCGAGGGCGTTACACCCACCATCTCTCCACGAGGGTGGGGGGCACGCCCCCTACCTCGTGGGCCCCATGTTGCCTCTCCGACTCCAACTCCACCTCCATATATTGAGTTTCGGGGAGGAAAAAAATCAGAGAGAAGAAATCATCACGTTTTACGATACGGAGCCACTGCCAAGCCCTAAAATCTCTCGGGAGGGTTGATGTGGAGTCCGTTCGGGGCTCCGGAGAGGGGAACCCGTCGCCATCGTCATCATCAACCATCCTCCATCACCAATTTCATGATGCTCACCGCCGTGCGTGAGTAATTCCATCGTAGGCTTGCTGGACGGTGATGGGTTGGATGGGATCTATCATGTAATCGAGTTAGTTTTGTTAGGGTTTCATCCCTAGTATCCACTATGTTCTGAGATTGATGGTGCTATGACTTTCTTTGCTTAATGCTTGTCACTAGGGCCCGAGTGCCATGATTTCAGATCTGAACCTATTATGTTTTCATCAATATATGAGTGTTCTTGATCCTATCTTGCAAGTCTACGGTCACCTATTATGTGTAATGATCCGTTAACCCCGAAGTGACAATAATCGGGATACTTACCAGTGATGACCGTAGTTTGAGGAGTTCATGTATTCACCATGTGTTAATGCTTTGTTCGTGTTCTCTATTAAAAGGAGGCCTTAATATCCCTTAGTTTCCATAAGGACCCCGCTGCCACGGGAGGGTAGGACAAAAGATGTCATGCAAGTTCTTTTCCATAAGCACATATGACTATATTCGGAATACATGCCTACATTATATCAATGAACTGGAGCTAGTTCTGTGTCACCCTAGGTTATGACTGTTACATGATGAACCGCATCCGGCATAATTCTCCATCACCGATCCATTGCCTACGAGCTTTCCATATACTATTCTTCGCTTATTTACTTTCCCGTTGCTATTGCTATCATCACTACAAAATACCAAAAACATTACTTTTACTATTGTTACCTTTTGTTACTCTTATCACTACTATCATATTACTTTGCTACTAAATACTTTGCTGCAGATATTAAGTTTCCAGGTGTGGTTGAATTGACAACTCAGCTGCTAATACTTGAGAATATTCTTTGGCTCCCCTTGTGTCGAATCAATTAATTTTGGATTGAGTACTCTACCCTCGAAAACTGTTGCGATCCCCTATACTTGTGGATTATCAATGCTTGATACGTCTCCAACGTATCTATAATTTTTGATTGTTCCATGCTATTATATATTATGTTTTGGATGTTTAATGGGCTTTATTATACACTTTTATATTATTTTTGGGACTAACCTATTAACCCAAGGCCCAATGCAAATTGCTGTTTTTTTGCCTATTTCAGTGTTTCGCAGAAAAGCAATATCAAACGGAGTCCAAATGGAATGAAACCTTCAGGAGCGTGATTTTTGGAACAAACGTGATCCAGAGGACTTGGAGTGGACGTCAAGAAACAACCGAGGAGGCCACGAGGAAGGGGGCGTGCCTACCCCCCTAGGCACGCCCTCCCCCCTCGTGGGCCCCTCGTGGCTCAACCGACCTACTTCTTCCTCCTATATATACTCATATACCCTGAAAACATCGAGGAGCACCATGAAACCCTATTTCCACCACCGCAACCTTCTGTACCCAAGAGATCCCATCTTGGGACCTTTTCCGGAGCTCCACCGGAGGGGCCATCGATCACGGAGGGCCTCTACATCAACTCCATGGCCCCTCTGACGATGTGTGAGTAGTTTACTTCAGACCTTCGGGTCCATAGTTATTAGCTAGATGCCTTATTCTCTCTCTTTTGATCTCAATACAAAGTTATCCTCGATCTTCTTGGAGATCTATTCGATGTAACTCTTTTTGCGGTGTGTTTGTCGAGATCCGATGAATTGTGGGTTTATGATCAAGTCTATCTATAAACAATATTTGATTATTCTCTAAAATCTTTTATGTATGATTGGTTATCTTTGCAAGTCTCTTCGAATTATCAGTTTGGTTTGGCCTACTAGATTGATCTTTCTTGCAATGGGAGAAGTGCTTAGCTTTGGGTTCAATCTTGCGGTGCTCGATCCCAGTGATAGCAAGGGAAACAACACATATTGTATTGTTGCCATCGAGGATAAAGAGATGGGGTTTATATCATATTGCTTGAGTTTATCCCTCTACATCATGTCATCTTACCTAATGCATTACTCTGTTCTTATGAACTTAATAATCTAGATGCATGCTGGATAGCGGTCGATGTGTGGAGTAATAGTAGTAGATGCAGGCAGGAGTCGCTCTACTTGTCACGGACATGATGCCTATATACATGATTATGCCTAGATATTCTCATAATTATTCGCTTTTCTATCAATTGCTCGACAGTAATTTGTTCACCCACCGTAATACTTATGTTATCTTGAGAGAAGCCACTAGTGAAACCTATGGCCCCCGAGTCTATTCTCCATTATATTAATCTTTTGTCAACAAGCTATTTCTATTACCTTTTATTTTGCAATCTTTACTTTTAATCTTTATCATAAAAATACCAAAAATATTATCTTATCATCTCTATCAGATCTCACTCTCGTAAGTGACCGTGAAGGGATTGACAACCCCTTTATCACGTTGGTTGCGAGGTTCTTATTTGTTTGTGTAGGTACGAGGGACTTGCGTGTGGCCTCCTACTGGATTGATACCTTGGTTCTCAAAAACCGAGGGAAATACTTACGCTACTTTGCTGCATCACCCTTTCCTCTTCAAGGGAAAACCAACGCAGTGCTCAAGAGGTAGCAGGCCCATGACATCTTTCGACCCATATGAGGCCCTTTGTAACTCTTGGCCCATTAACGGCCTGTGGTGAAACTGGCCCGTAATGAACAGTGTATCGCTTTATACCCATTAACGGCCCATTATCCATTGGGCTGTTTCCAGCCCGTGTTATCTTTTGACCTTCTCAAGGCCCATTTATTCTTGGGCTCATTTCCATCATTCGGTTACTTAAAGCCTATTACTGGCCTTTTTTGCTTGTGGGCCAAATTCAGCCCGTGGTTACATGATACCTCTCCAACGTATCTATAATTTTTGATTGTTCCATGATGTTATATTATCATTCTTGGATGTTCTACAATCATTTTATAGTAACTTCATATCAGTTTTGGGACTAACCTATTGACATAATGCCCAGTGCCAGCTGTTGTTTTTTGCTTGTTTTTTCCTTCACAGAAAATCAATACCAAATGGAGTCCAAACGCAGCGAAACTTTTTGGTGATTTTTACTGGACCAGAAGACACATGTTGGGCCAAAGAAGTACTAGAGGGGCTCTGAGGGGAGCACAACCCACCTGGGCGTGCCTGCCCAGGCGCGCCCATGTGGGTTGTGCCCACCTCGGTGGCCTCCCACACCGCCTCTTTTCTCTATAAATACCCCAATATTCCAGAAAATCTAGGGGAGTCAACCAAAATCAATTCCAGCCGCCACAAGTTCCAGAACCACCAGATCCAATCTAAACACCATCATAGAGGGATTCATCATCCTCATTGGTGCCTCTCCGATGATGCGTGAGTAGTTCATTGTAGACCTACGAGTCCGTAGTTAGTAGCTAGATGGCTTCCTCTCTCTCTTTTGATTCTCAATACAATGGTCTCTTGGAGATCTATTTGATGTAACTCTTTTTGCGATGTGTTTGTTGGGATCTGATGAAGTTTGAGTTTATGATCAGATCTGTGTTTTTATCCATGAAAGTTATTTGAGTCTTTTGATGTCTTATATGCATGATTACTTATAGCGTCGTATTTCTTCTTTGAATCTTTGGTTTAGTTAGGCCAACTAGATCGATTTTTCTTGCCATGGGAAGAGGTACTTTGTGATGGGTTCGGTCTTACGGTGCTTGATCCCAGTGACAGAAGGGTAACCGACACGTATGTATCGTTGCTATTAAGGATAAAATGATGAGGTATATTTCTACATAAATAGATCTTGTCTACATCATGCCATTGTTCTTATTGCATTACTCCATTTCTCCATGAACTTAATACACTAGATGCATGCTGGATAGTGGTCGATGTGTGGAGTAATAGTAGTAGATGCAGGCAGGAGTCGGTCTACTAATCTTGTACATGATGGCTATATAATGATCATTTCCTAGATATCGTCATGATTATTTGAAGTTCTATCAATTGCCCAACGGTAATTTTTTTACCCACCGTATGCTATTTTTCTTGAGAGAAGCCACTAGTGAAATCTATGGCCCCAGGGTCTCTTCTTTATTATATCTGCCTTCACGATCTATTTTTATTTGCTTTTATTTTCAGATCAATTAATCCAAAAATACAAAAAATACCTTGCTGCAATTTATTATTATTTATTTTAGCTCGCGTTCTCGCGAGATCTATTTATTAGATCTACTACAATTTTACCTATCTTTTTACACATGAGGGATTGAAAACCCCTCTCTTACGTCGGGTTGCAAGTATTTGTTCTTTGTGTGCAGAAGTTGTTTATGTGGTGTTGCATGGTTCTCCTACTGGTTCGATAACCTTGGTCTCATCACTGAGGGAAATACCTACCGTAGCTGTGCTGCATCATCCCTTCCTTTTTTGGGGAAATACCGATGTAGTTCAAGCCACAATCAAAAGGAATTTCTGGCGCAATTGCCGGGGAGACATCATCAACATCTACCAGGTTCCTAATCCCAAATCTCATCTCCTTGCAATTTACATTATTTGCCATTTGCCTCTCATTTTCTTCTCCCCCACTTCACAAAAATTTGCCGTTTTATTTGCCCTCCTTTTCGTTCGCCATGTCTTGTCAGATCTATCTTTGTACCTGTGATCTTGTTGCTATGGCCAGCATGACTACCCCTCCTTTGTCACCGGATTTTGAGGTTTTATACTTCAAGCAAAGACAAGGAGAAAAATTGAAAGATGCTTGGTATAGGCTGATGGAATCCTATCGCTTTTACAATCTAAAAGGGGATGCAAAAATGTTGCTTCAGAATTTTTATATAGGTTTGGCCTTGCATCATAGACAACTTTTGGATTTTGCCACTAAAGGAAATTTTATTGAGCTTGATGCTAATACCGCTTATGAGATCCTAGAAGGGATTTTGGGAATTCCGCCTATCAAAAAGGGGATTTCTTTTACTCAAGAAGGAGCCCAAATTTTGGATAAGTTGAGTGATTTGCATAAACACTTGGTTGATTTACAGAAATACAATGAACCTCTGAAACATATCATTGGGAACCTCAATCGAATGAATACCTTGATTACTCTTTGCAATAAGCATTTGGATATTTTGGATCTTAAGATGGTCTCTTTTCCTAAAAATCTTGGGAAGCGTAAAGAGCCTCCCGGGTTGGAAAAGGCCCTTACAAAAGTTGCAAAAACCAATGATGACAATACTTGAATCTTTGCATTATGCCTAGTTAGGGGCCTAAAATGATAGTGCTTGTTGGGAGGCAGCCCAATGAATAAAATTTATTTTTTTTTCTTTTTTTCTATTCTTGAGTGTTTGCACAATTATGCTACTGTTATGATTGTGTTTTTTGTGTTTTAGTTAGTGTTTGTGCCAAGCAAAGCCTTTGGGATCATGTTGGGTGATAGTTAATTTGATTTTCTGAAAAATAGAAACTTTTGCACTCACGAAAATAATTCTCACTTTTAACAAAAGCATGATAAAATACTGATTCTTTTTGTAGAAGATTAATATACAGATTTCCCACGTTTTCCTAATTTTTTAGATTTTTTTCATTTACAGAAGTATTCGAAGTACTCAGATTGCTACAGGCTATTCTATTTTTTGACAGATTCTGTTTTCTTTGCACTGAGTGCTTATTTCGATGAATCTATGGTTTGTATTGGAGGGTATAAGCCATATCAAAGTTGGAATATAGTATATATAATGCAAAAATAAAATATGAATGGATTTGCAACAATACTTATAATGGTGATTTGCTTTGTTATACTAACGGGTCTCACAAAGGTTTTGTTGAGTTTTGTGTGATTGAAGTTTTCAAGTTTTGGGAGAGATCACGATGGATGAAGGAATACAGAGTAAGAAGAGCCTAAGCTTGGGGATTCCCATGGCGTCCCAAGCTATTATCTAAAGAGAAGCAAGCAACTAAGCATGGGGATGCCCGAGTGAGATTCCCTCTTTCTTCTAACGGCCATCGGTATTTTACTTGGAGCTATATTTTTATTCGTCACATATCATGAGTTTTGCTTGGAGCGTCTTGTATGGTATGAGTCTTTTATTCTTTTGCTTTTTATTGTTAGTCATGAATCCTTGCTGGACACACCTATTTGAGAGAGCCAAAAGTATGCTATGACTTGTTAGAATTGCTCTCCATGCTTCACTTAAATCTTTATGAGCTTTGGAATTGCTCTAGTGCTTCACTTATATCTTTTTGAGCACGGTGTGCTTTAGTATCTTTGAAGAAATGCTCTCATACTTTAGTTAGATTTATTTGAGAGTTAGTAATTTTTTAAGAAATTCTCTCTTGCTTCACGTAAATTGTTTTGAGAGAAGAAAATTTTTATGCTCATGTTCTTCACTTAAATTTGTTTGAGCTATCAAAAGGAACATATGAAATTAGTCCCAAAGTGATAGATATTCAAGAGGGATATAATAAAAACTTTCATGAAGATCATTGGACAAAATAAACTTGATTCCTTGTAATAGTTTTGCAATATGATGATTTAATATGTGAGTCATGTTGATAAATAATTATGCTTTAGTAAGAATGTTGGTGTTAAGGTTTGTGATTCCCTATGCAAGCACGAAAGTCAATAGTTATGCAATGAAATCACATCCTACTTATGGTGCATTATTTGGTGTTAGTTATGCTTAATGCTCGCTTATGAGATTTTTTTCTTTTCTTGGTTGGATGCTTCTCAATCTTTTTGCTAGCCTTCATTTTGCACTAAGTATGATCACTACTTGTGCATCCAAAATCCTTTAAACTAGTTTTTCCATATGAGTCCACTATACCTACCTATACGTGGTATTCTTTTTGCCATTCTAAGCAAATTTGTATGTGCCATCTCTAATTTTCAAAATAAATTTCTCTTTTGTGTGCTCGTACCACTCATGAAACGGTAGGGGGTGGCTGATATATTTCCATGCCAGATGTGTTATTCTCAAGATGAGTGTTTATACATTTTTCATTGCACGAGAGTACGACAAAGGTATTAGGGATGCCTAGTCCCTAAATAAAAAAATGAATTTACTTTATGTTGTCAAATAATAAATTCCTTGGAAAGTGTTGGTATGGAAGGCACTCGTGGATACGGCTAGCCATGGAAAGTGAAAGTATGGTGGAAAAAGGAATACACTTTATTTTCTGTTTGGGAACCGCCTATGATATATCTAGCATGGAAAGTATTGGGAACTACTCGATCGTTTTTGTTGATAGGAAAAGCATGCCACCCAAAATGTTTTTATCTCTATGTTTTTCACTTTGAGCTCTGGCACCTCTACAAATCCCTACTTCCCTCTGTGAAGGGCCTTTCTTTTACTTTATGCAATTTTTATTTTTATTTGAGTCTCCATCTTCTCTAATATGCGAGTGTGTTTCATGAATGGATCGTACTTGAGCATTGGGTGTAGCTAATATGCGAGTGTAGCTAATATGCGAGTGTGTTTCATGAATGGATCAATGATCGTACTAACTAAGGGGCACTATGATCGTACTTGAGCATTGGGTGTAGCTAATATGCGAGTGTGTTTCATGAATGGATCAATGATTGAGCATAATGGGCTAGGGATAACTTGCTTTAGTGTTGATATTTCGAAAGACATGGTTGCTTGTTGATATGTTTGAGTATTGAAATCAACTAGATTATTGCTTTGAATCATATAAAAGTCCAAATGTCCATGCTACAAAGAAAAGAATATGTGATGAACATGTTAGGCAACATTCCACATCAAAAATTCTGGTTTTATCATTTACCTACTCGAGGACGAGAAGGAATTAAGCTTGGGGATGCTGATACGTCTCCAACGAATCTATAATTTTTTATTGTTCCATGCTGCTATATTATCATTCTTGGATGTTTTACAATCATTTGATAGCAACTTTATATCATTTTTTGGGACTAACCTATTGACATAGTGCCCAGCCCAGTTGCTTTTTTTGCTTCTTTTTTACTACGCAGAAAATAAATACCAAACGGAGTCCAAACGCAGAAAGACTTTTTTGGGATTTTTTCTAGACCAGAAGACACATGTTGGGCCAAAGAAGTACCAGAGGGGGGCTTCGAGGGGAGCACAACCCACCAGGGCGCGCCCTGGTGTGTTGTGCTCCCCTCGGAGCCCCCTCTCGTACTTCTCTGGCCCATTAGGTGTCTTCTAGTCCAGAAAAATTCTCCAAAAAGTTTTGCTATGGTTGGACTCCGTTTGGTATTGATTTTATGCAATGTAAAAAACAAGCAAAAATAGCAACTGGCACTGGGCACTATGTCAACAGGTTAGTCCCAAAAAATGATATAAAGTTGCTATTAAATGAATGTAAAACATCCAAGAATGATAATATGACAGCATGGACCAATAAAAAATTATAGATACGTTGGAGATGTATCAATAAGATTCATCATATAACAGTCATAACCTAGGGCGACACAGAACTAGCTCCAATTCATCAATGTAATATAGGCATGCATTCCGTATATAGTCATACGTGCTTATAATAAGAATTTGCATGACATCTTTTGTCCTACCTTCCCATGGTAGCTGGGTCCATAAGGAAACTAAGGGATATTAAGGCATCCTTTTAATAGAGAACCAGAACAAAGCATTAACACATAATGAATACATGAACTCCTCAAACTACGGTAATCACCGAAAAGAATCCCAATTATTGTCACCTTGGGGTATGCAGATCTTAACACGTAGTAGGTGCATACAACTTGGAAGATCGGATCATGAACACAAATATATTCATGAAAACATAAAGGGTTCAGATCTGAAATCATGGCACTCAGGCCCTAGTGACAAGCATTAAGCATAACAAAGTCATAGCAACATCAATCTCAGAACATAGTGCATACTAGGGATCAAGCCCTAACAAGACTAACACGATTACATGATGAATCTCATCCAACCCATCACAGTCCAGCAAGCCTACGAAGAAATTTCTCACTCCCGACAGTGAGCATCATGAAATTGGTGATGGAGGATGGTTGATGATGGTGAAGACATAAGATCCCTTCTTCGGAGCCCTGAATGGACTCCAGATCTGGCCTCTTGATGAAGAAGAGGAGGTTGCGGCGGCTCCGTATCGTAAAACATGATCAAACTTCCTCTCCTATTTTTTTCTCAGAAAATAGGAATTTATAGACTTCAGATTAGGGTCAGCGGAGCCATGTGGGCACCCTCCAGTGGGTCCTTGCTCCAGTATTTTTTATATATTCCATAAAAAACCTCCAAAAAGTTTCGTCCAATTATGAGAACATTTATTTTTGCACAAAAACAACACCATAGTAATTCTGCTAAAAACAACATCAGTCCGGGTTAGTTTCATTCAAATCATGCAAATTAGAGTCCAAAACAAGAACGAAAGTGTTTGGAAAGTAGATACGACGCAGACGTATCAACTCCCCCAAGCTTATCTCATTGGTTGTCCTCAAGCAATTCAGTTAACAAACTGAAAGTGATAAAGAAAAACTTTTACGAACTCTTTTGTTCTTGTGTCTATATATATATGCTTAAATAATACCCAACTTTTCAGCAAAGATCATAACTAACTATGCAAATGACGACTCTTAGAAACTATATTCACTCATATCAATGGCATAATCAACTATGCAGCAATAATAAAATATCTCAAATTCCAATAGTTTGTCAAAAAATCATGATATAATATGACCAGAATGGTATCTCCCCAACCCTTTTTGAGACTACAAACCATAAATGCCAACAATTTTTCAAAAACAATCATTGTCATGGACTTGTCATGGCAGATGCCCTAGTGAAAAGACTTAGGTGTGGAGCCATCGCAACTAGGTTAGCTTGAAGGGGTTGAACGGGACAAAAGGACACGAGGAGTTTACCCAGGTTCGGCCCCTCTCTATGAGGTAAAAGCCTACGTCTTGGTTCTAGTTGTATGGCTTGAGTTTCGATTACAAGGGAGCGAATACGCTTGACCTAGTTCTCGATTGATTGTTTCTTAAGTTAACCCGTCGTCGGATCTCACCTTTATATACACAGGTAGAGACCTGGCGGCTTACAGAGTCCCGGCCGGCTCACACCGTGTGACCGGCTCGGTTTCTAACTAGTCATGCCTTATAGAGCAAGTCTTCCTATGGCGGTTCACGGGCCCAGACCTTGTGCCCTTACCAGTTCTGCCTCCTAAGAGCCGTCGTCTTCATACCTCTTCTTGGGCTGATACATCCAACGTATCTATAATTTTTGATTGTTTCATGCTATTATATTATCATTCTTGGATGTTTTATAATCATTTTATAGACATTTGATATATTTTTTGGTACTAACCTATTGACATAGTGCCAAGTGCCAATTGTTGTTTTTTGCATGTTTTTTACATCGCATGTAATCAATATCAAACGGAGTCCAAACGCAGCGAAACTATTTGTGGATATTTTTGGACTAGAAGGCATACAATGGGCCGGAGAAGCGCCTGGGGGTGCTCCGAGGGGAGCACAACCCACCAAGGCACGCCTGGAGGCCCAGGCGCACCCTGGTGGGTTGTGCCCACGTTGGGTGCCCCCCGGACCGCCTCTTTGCTCTATAAATACCCCAATATTCTAGAAACCCCACGGGAGTCGACGAAAATCAATTCGAGTCGCCGCAAAGTCTAGAACCACTAGATCCAATCTAGACACCATCACAGAGGGGTTCGCCACTTCCATTGGTGCCTCTCCGATGATGCGTGAGTAGTTCTTTGTAGACCTTTGGGTCCGTAGTTAGTAGCTAGATGGCTTCCACTCTCTCGTTTGATTCTCAATGCAATGGTCTCTTGGAGATCCATATGATGTAATTCTTTTGCGGTGTGTTTGTTGGGATCTGATGAACTTTGAGTTTATGATCAGATCTATCTCTTTTATCCATGAAAGTTATTTGAGTTTCTTTGATCTCTTATATGCATGATTGCTTATAGCCTCGTATTTCTTCTCCGATATTTGCGTTTTGCTTGGACAACTTGATCTATTTATCTTGCAATGGGAAGATGTGCTTTGTAGTGGGTTCGATCTTACGGTGCTTGATCCCAGTGACAGAAGGGGAACCGACACGTATGTATCGTTGCTACTAAGGATAAAACAATGGGGTCTATTTCTACATAAATAGATATTGTCTACATCATGTCATCGTTCTTATTGCATTACTTCGTTTCTCCATGAACATAATATACTAGATGCATGCTAGATAGCGGTCGATGTGTGGAGTAATAGTAGTAGATGTAGGCAGGAGTCGGTCTACTAATCTTGGACGTGATGCCTATATAATGATCATTGCCTAGAGATCGTCATGATTATTTGATGTTCTATCAATTGCCCAACAATAATTGGTTTACCCATCATTTGCTATTTTTCTCAAGAGAAGCCACTAGTGAAACCTACGGCCTCAGGTCTCTTTCTCATATTATTTGCCTTTGCGATCTATTTTATTTATCTTTTATTTTCAGATCTATTAAACCAAAAATACAAAAATACCTTGCTGCAATTTATTTTATTTGGCATTCGATCTATCAATATTTACAACTCTCTCACGTCCGTTTGTCAATTTCTGGTGCCGCTACCCGAAAGGGATTGACAACCCCTTTTACATGTCGGGTTGCGAGTATTTGTTATTTGGGTGCAGGTGATGTTTACGTAGTGTTGATTGGTTCTCCCACTGGTTCGATAACCTTGGTTTCATCACTGAGGGAAATACCTACCGTCGATGTGCTGCATCATCCCTTCCTCTTTGGGGAAATACCGACGTAGCTTCAAGCTGCATCATGGACCTCCTTGGACTTTCTTCATGTTAAACCGCCAATGGTGTAACCTGGCCCCTCCTGGGCGGGTCACACCTCGAAGCTATATCCCCAACATTAGGCCCGAGGTTGATTTGAACTTGTTCATATCAATCTCCATTGTTCAAATTAGCAAAATGTATCTTTACTGATCCTTCACCAGTCCGCTATAACTCGCCATGACATCACACAGCAGAATCATTGTAACCTACCGTGACATCATGCACATTAATTCCGCACGAGGCCTAGGATATCTCAACGAATCCTTATCTTAATGAGCATTCCGAGAATCGAGGCGCTTGCGCTGTTTAACTTAATCATTTTACCCCCTCGATTTCCGCAGATGCCATCTTTTACCTCCTTATAAATAGGGACAGGGGCCCTCTCTTTAACTTTTTACCCTTGCCCATGCCTCTTCCTTTCCATCTTCCTCGCATCAACTGCTGCAGCACAAGTTCCGCCGCCGCCGTCGACCTTCTCCAACCACTCCGACCTAGGCCGCTACAACAACCTGACTATGTCTAGAGATCGCGGCACCCCTCCGATGTTCAACAATACCAACAAGTACTGTTGGGGAACACAGTATTTCAAAAAATTTACCTATGATCATGCAAGATCTATCTAGGAGATGCATAGTTATGACATAGGGAGAGTGTCTACATACCCTCGTAGACCGAAAGCGGAAGCATTTAGTAACGCGGTTGATGTAGTCAAACGTCTTCATGATCCAACCGATCCAAGTACCGAATGCACGGCACCTCCGTGATTAGCACACGTTCAGCTCGAGGACGTCCCTCAAACTCTCGATCCAGTTGAGGTTGAGGGACAGTTCCGTCAGCATGATGGCATGATGACGGTGATGATGAAGTTACCGACGCCAGGCTTCGCCTAAGTACTACAAAGATACGACTGATGTGTGTAACTGTGGAGGGGGGCACTGCACATGGCTAACAGATCAACTTTGTGTGTCTTTGGGTGCCCCCTCCCCACGTATATAAAGGGGCGGAGGAGGAGGAGGCCGGCCAAGTTGTGGCATGCTAAGGGGGGAGTAGGATTCGCTGCCCCTTTTCCTATTCCTACAAGGAGAAGGGGGGAAAGAGGAGAGGGACAAAAGGAAAGGGGGGCCGCCCCCCAAACCCTAACCCAATTCGGATTGGGCTTGGGGGGCACGCGCCTCCACCTGGTCGCCGCCTTGTCTCTTCCACTAGGGCCCATGAAGGCCCCTTAATCCCCCCGGGGGGGTTTCAGTAACCCCCCGGTACTCTGGAAAATGTCCGAACCTATCCGAAACCATTTCGGTGTCCAAACTGTAGGATCTAGAAGTAGATGTGTCTAGAAAGGGGGGGGTTAGACACTTAATGCTAAAGTTGCAATTTTTAAGCTTTTTGGTTTAAGTGGAGTTTAGGCACAATTTCAACACACACAATACATATCAAGCAAGCATGCAAAGAGTATATGAGCAGCGGAATGTAAAGCATGCAACTTGCAAGAATGTAAGGGGAAGGGTTTGGAGAGATCAAACGCAATTTGAGACACGGATATTTTTCCCGTGGTTCGGATAGGTGGTGCTATCCTGCATCCACGTTGATGGAGACTTCAACCCACAAAGGGTCACGGTTGCGCAAGTCCACACAGGGCTCCACCCACAAAGGGTAACGGTTGCGAGAGTCCACACAGGGCACCACCCACGAAGGGTCCATGAAGAAGCAACCACCCACAAAGGGTCCACGAAGAAGCAACCTTGTCTATCCCACCATGGCCATCGCCCACACAGGACTTGCCTCACTAGCGGTAGATCTTCACGAAGTAGGCGATCTCCTTGCCCTTACAAACTCCTTGGTTCAACTCCACAATCTTGTCGGAGGCTCCCAAGTGACACCTAGCCAATCTAGGAGACACCACTCTCCAAGAAGTAACAAATGGTGTGTAGGTAATGAACTCCTTGCTCTTGTGCTTCAAATGATAGTCTCCCCAACACTCAACTCTCTCTCATAGGATTTGGATTTGGTGGAAAGAAGATTTGAGTGGAAAGCAACTTGGGAAGGCTAGAGATCAAGATTCATATGGTAGGAATGGAATATCTTGGTCTCAACACATGAGTAGGTGGTTCTCTCTCAGAACATATGAGTTGGAATGGTGTATGCGTTCTGATAGCTCTCTCCTCGAATGAAGAGGAGGTGGAGGGGTATACATAGTTTTCCAATCTCGGTGGGACCGAATCAACAAACTCGGTCGGACCGATAAGGTAAACCTAGTGACCGTTAGAGATTTCGGTGGGACCGACTGGATCAACTCGGTGGGACCGATGTGCTAGGGTTAGGGTAAATCCAAAACTCGGTTTGACCGATTACTCAAACTCGGTGGGACCGATTTGGGTAATAAGTGAGACTGAGATTTGGCCAAGCAAAACTCGGTGGAACCGATTGCATATCTCGGTGGGACCGAGAATATTGCAATGGGTAACAGAGAGTTTGCAAGCCCATCTCGGTGAGACCAAGATCCCATCGGTGAGACCGAACTGATTTGGGTTTGGCAGTGGCTTATGACAAGTGAAACTCGGTGGCGCCGGATAGGAAGAATCGGTAGGACCGAGTTTGTCTTAGGGTTTAGGTCATATGTGGAAGTGGGAAAGTAGCTGAGGGTTTTGGAGCATATCACTAAGCACATGAAGCAAGAGGCTCATTAAGCAACACCTCATCCCTCCTTGATAGTATTGGCTTTTCCTAAAGACTCAATGTGATCTTGGATCACTAAAATGTAAAATGATGAGTCTTGAGCTTGAAGCTTTAGCCAATCCTTTGTCCTTAGCATCTTGAAGGAGTTCCCATAATCTTTAGTCCATGCCACTCCATTGTTGAACTTATCTGAAACATGCTAGATCGAAATGTTAGTCCAACAAGAGATATGTTGTCATCAATTATCAAAACCACCTAGGGAGCACTTGTGCTTTCACAAACATAACCTTCCAATATATCAATCTTTATGTCTTGACCATTTCGAGACACCTCATCATGTCCGTGATCTCATCCGGGACTCTGAACACACTTCGGTTCATCTAAACACAAAACTCATAATACCGATCGTCATTGAACGTTAAGCGTGCGGACCCTACGGGTTCGAGAACTATGTATACATGACCGAGACACATCTCTGGTCAATAACCAATAGCGGAACCTGGATGCTCATATTGGCTCCTACATATTCTACGAAGATCTTTATCGGTCAAACTACATAACAACATACGTTGTTCCCTTTGTCATCGGTATGTTACTTGCCCGAGATTCGATCGTCGGTATCATCATACCTAGTTCAATCTCGTTACCGGAAAGTCTCTTTACTCATTCTGTAATGCATCATCCCGTAACTAACTCATTAGTTACATTGCTTTCAAGGCTCATAGTGATGTGCATTACCGATAGGGCCCAGAGATACCTCTCCGATACACGGAGTGACAAATCCTAATCTCGATCTATGTCAACTCAACAAACACCATCAGAGACACCTATAGAGCATCTTTATAATCACCCAATTACGTTGTGACATTTGATAGCACACAAGGTGTTCCTCCGGTATTCGGGAGTTGCATAATCTCATAGTCTGAGGAACATGTATAAGTCATGAAGAAAGCAATAGCAGAAAAACTAAACGATCATTATGCTAAGCTAATGATGTGATCCCGTTCATCAAATGACAACACATGTCTACGGCTAGGAAACTTAACCATCTTTGATTAACGAGCTAGTCAAGTAGAGGCATACTAGGGACACACTATTGGTCTATGTATTCACACATGTACTAAGTTTCCGGTTAATACAATTCTAGCATGAATTATAAACATTTATCATGATATAAGGAAATATAAATAACAAATTTATTATTGCCTCTAGGGCATATTTCCTTCAGTCTCCCACTTGCACTAGAGTCAATTATCTAGATTACATAGTAATGATTCTAACACCCATGGAGTCTTGGTGTTGATCATGTTTTGCTCGTGAGAGAGGCTTAGTCAACGGGTCTGCAACATTCAGATCCGTATGTATATTGCAAATCTCTATGTCTCCCTCCTTGACTTGATCACAGATGGAATTGAAGCGTCTCTTGATGTGCTTGGTTCTCTTGTGAAATCTGGATTCCTTTGCCAAGGCAATTGCACTAGTATTGTCACAAAAGATTTTCATTGGACCCGATGCACTAGGTATTACACCTAGATCGGATATGAACTCCTTCATCCAGACTCCTTCATTTGCTGCTTCTGAAGCAGCTATGTACTCCGCTTCACACATAGATCCTGCCACGACGCTCTGCTTAGAACTGCACCAACTGACAGCTCCACCATTCAATAAAAATACGTATCTGGTTTGTGACTTAGAGTCATCCGGATCAGTGTCAAAGCTTGTATCGACGTAACCGTTTACGACAAGCTATTTGTCACCTCCATAAATGAGAAACATATCCTTAGTCCTTTTCAGGTATTTCAGGATGTTCTTGACCGCTGTCCAGTGATCCACTCCTAGATTACTTTGGTACCTCCCTGCTAACTAATAGCAAGGCACACATCAGGTCTGGTACACAGCAATGGATACATGATAGAACCTACGTCTGATGCATAGGGAATGACTTTCATTTTCTCTCTATCTTCTGCAGTGGTCAGGCATTGAGTCTGACTCACCTTCACACCTTGCATCACAGGAAAGAACCCTTTCTTTGACTGGTCCATTTTGAACTTCTTCAAAACTTTATCAAGGTATGTGCTTTGTGAAAGTCCAATTAAGCGTCTTCATCTATCTCTATAGATCTTGATGCACAATATATAAGCAAATTCACTGAGGTCTTTCATTGAAAAGTTCTTATTCAAGTATCCTTTTATGCTATTCAGAAATTCAGTATCATTTCCGATCAACAATATGTCATCCAGATATAATATCAGAAATGCTACAGAGCTCCCACTCACTTTCTTGTAAATATAGGCTTCTCCAAAAGTCTGTATAAAACAATATGCTTTGATCACACTATCAAAGTGTATATTCCAACTCCGAGATGGTTGCACCAGTCCATAAATGGATCACTGGAGCTTGCACACTTTGTTAGCACCTTTTGGATCGACAAAACCTTCTAGTTGCATCATATACAACTCTTCTGTGAGATATGCATTAAGGAATGCAGTTTTGACATCCAATTGCCAAATTTCATAATCATAAAATGCGACAATTGCTAACATGATCAGGATAGACTTGAGCATCGCTACGGGTGAGAAGGTCTCATCGTAGTCAACTCCTTGAACTTGTCCGAAACCTTTCGCAACCAATCGAGCTTTGTAGATAGTAACATTACCGTCAGTGTCAGTCTTCTTCTTGAAGATCCATTTATTCTCTATTGCTTGCCAGTCATCAGGCAAGTCAATCAAACTCCATACTTTGTTCTCATACATGGATCCCATCTCAGATTTCATGGCCTCAAGACATTTTGCAGAATTTGGGCTCATCATCGCTTCCTCATAGTTCGTAGGTTCATCATGGTCTGGTAACATGACTTCCAGAACAGGATTACCGTACCACTCTGGTGTGGATCGTACTCTGGTTGACCTACGAGGTTCAGTAGTAACTTGATCTGAAGTTTCATGATCATCATCATTAGCTTCCTCACTAATTGCTGTAGTAATCACTAGAACTGATTTCTGTGATGAACTAATTTCCAATTCGGGAGAAGGTACAATTACCTCATCAATTTCTACTTTCCTCCCACTCACTTCTTTCGAGAGAAACTTCTTCTCTAGAAAGGATCCATTCTTAGCAACGAATTTCTTGCCTTCAGATCTGTGATAGAAGGTGTACCCAACAGTCTCCTTTGGGTACCCTATGAAGACACATTTCTCAGATTTGGGCTCAAGCTTATCAGGTTGAAGCTTTTTCACATAAGCATTGCAGCCCCAAACTTTAAGAAATGACAACTTGGGTTTCTTTCCAAACCACATTTCATATGGTGTCGTCTCAACGGATTTCGTTGGTGCCCTATTTAACGTGAATGTAGCCGTCTCTAAAGCATAACCCCAAAACGATAGCGGTAAATCAGTAAGAGACATCATAGATTAGACCATATCTAATAAAGTGTGGTTACGACGTTCGGACACACCATTATGTTGTGGTGTTCCAGGTGGCATGAGTTGCGAAGCTATTCCGCATTGTTACAAATGAAGACCAAACTCATAAATCAAATATTCACCTCCACGATGAGATCGTAGAAACTTAATTTTCTTGTTACGATGATTTTCTACTTCACTCTGAAATTCTTTGAACTTTTCAAATGTTTCAGACTTATGTTTCATTAAGTAGATATACCCATATCTGCTCAAATCATCTGTGAAGGTCAGAAAATAACGATACCCGCCGCGAGCATCAACACTCATTGGACCGCATACATCAGTATGTATTATTTCCAATAAGTCTGTTGCTCGCTCCATTGTTTCAGAGAACGGAGTCTTAGTCATCTTGCCCATGAGGCATGGTTTGCAAGCATCAAGTGATTCCAAAAGCCCATCAATATGGAGTTTCTTCATGCGATTTACACCAATATGACCTAAACGGCAGTGCCACAAATAAGTTGCACTATTATTATTAAACTTATATCTTTTGGCTTCAATACTATGAATATGTGTATCACTACTATCGAGATTCAATAAAACTAGACCACTCATCAAGGGTGCATGACCATAAAATATATTACTCATATAAATAGAACAACCATTATTCTCTGATTTAAATGAATAACCGTCTCGCATCAAACAAGATCCAGATATAATGTCCATGCTTAACGCTGGCACCAAATAACAATTATTCAGGTCTAATACTAATCCCGAAGGTAGATGTATAGGTAGCATGCCGACGGTGATCACATCGACTTTGGAACCAATTCCCACGCGCATCGTCACCTCATCCTTAGCCAATCTTCGTTTAATCCGTAGCCCCTGTTTCGAGTTGCAAATATGAGCAACAGAACCAGTATCAAATACCTAGGCACTACTACAAGCATTAGTAAGGTACACATCAATAACATGTATATCAAATATACCTTTTACTTTGCCATCCTTCTTATCCGCCAAATACTTGGGGCAGTTCCGCTTCCAGTGACCATTCCCTTTGCACTAGAAGCACTCAGTCTTAGGCTTAGGTCCAGACATGGGCTTCTTCACTTGAGCAACAACTTGCTTGCCGTTCTTCTTGAAGATCCCCTTCTTCCCTTTGCCCTTGTTTTTGAAACTAGTCATCTTGTTGAGCATCAACACTTCATGCTCCTTCTTGATTTCTACCTCCGTAGCCTTTAGCATTGCGAAGAGCTAGGGAATTGTCTTATCCATCCCTTGCATATTATAGTTCATCATGAAGCTTTTACAGCTTGGTGGCAGTGATTGAAGAACTCTGTCAATGACACTATCATCTAGAAGATTAACTCCCAGTTGAGTCAAGTGGTTGTGGTACCCAGACATTTTGAGTATATGTTCACTGGCAGAACTATTCTCCTCCATCTTGCAGCTATAGAACTTATTGGAGACTTCATATCTCTCAATTCGGGCATTTGCTTGAAATATTAACTTCAACTCCTGGAACATCTCATATGCTCCATGACGTTCAAAACGTCGTTGAAGTCCCGATTCTAAGTCGTAAAGCAAGGCACATTGAACTATCGAGTAGTCATCAGCTTTGCTCTGCCAGACATTCATAACATAAGGTGTTGCTCCTGCAGCGGGCTTTGCACCTAGCTGTGCTTCCAAGATGTAATTCTTCTATGCAGCAATGAGGATAATGCTCAAGTTACGGACCCGGTCCGTGTAGTTGCTACCATCATCTTTCAACTTAGCTTTCTCTAGGAACGCATTAAAATACAAAGGAACAGTAGCGCGGGCCATTTATCTACAACAACATAGACATGCAAAATACAATTAGGTACTAAGTTCATGATAAATTAAAGTTTAATTAATCATATTACTTAAGAACTCCCACTTAGATAGACATCTCTCTAGTCATCTAAATGATCACGTGATCCATATCAACTAAACCATGTCCGATCATCACGTGAGATGGAGTAGTTTTCAATGGTGAACATCACTATATTGATCATATCTACTATATGATTCATGCTCGAACTTTCGGTCTCAGTGTTCTGAGGCCATATCTGCATATGCTAGGCTCATCAAGTTTAACCCGAGTATTCTGCGTGTGCTAAACTGACTTGCACCCGTTGTATGTGAAAGTAGAGCTTATCACACCCTATCATCACATGGTGTCTCGACACGACAAACTTTAGCAACGGTGCATACTCAGGGAGAACACTTATACCTTGAAATTTAGTGAGAGGTCATCTTATAATGCTACTGTCGTACTAAGCAAAATAAGATGCATAAAGGATAAACATCACATGCAATCAAAATAAGTGATATGATATGGCCATCATCATCTTGTGCCTTTATCTCCATCTCCAAAGTACCGTCATGATCACCATCTTCACCGGCTTGACACCTTGATCTCCATCGTAGCATCGTTGTCGTCTCGCCAACAATTGTGTCTACGACTACCGCTACCGCTTAGTGATAAAGTAAAGCAATTACATGGTGATTGCATTTCATACAATAAAGCGACAACCATATGGCTCCTGCCAGTTGCTGATAACTATTACAAAACATGATCATCTCATACAAAAATTTATATCATCATGTCTTGACCATATCACATCACAACATGCCCTGCAAAAACAAGTTAGACATCCTCTACTTTGTTGTTGCAAGTTTTACGTGGCTGCTACGAGCTTCTAGCAAGAACCGTTCTTACCTACGCATCAAAACCACAACGATTTTTCGTCAAGTGTGCTGTTTTAACCTTCAACAAGGACCGGGTGTAGTCAAACTCGATTCAACTAAAGCTGGAGAAACAGACACTCACTAGCCACCTGTGTGCGAAGCACGTCGGTAGATCCAGTCTCATGAACACGGTCATGTACTATCGGTCTGGGCCGCTTCATCCAACAATACCGCTGAATCAAAGTAAGACATTGCTGGTAAGCAGTATGACTATTATCGCCCACAACTCTTTCTGCTCTACTCATGCATATAAGATCTACGCATAGACCTGGCTCGGATGGCACTGTTGGGGTATGCAGTATTTCAAAAAATTTACCTATGATCATGCAAGATATATCTAAGAGACGGCGAGAGTGTGTCTACGTACCCTCATAGACCGAAAGCGGAGGCATTTAGTAACGCGGTTGATGTAGTCGAACGTCTTCACGATCCAACCAATCGAAGTACCGAATGCACGGCACCTCCGCGATCAGCACACGTTTAGCTCGATGACGTCCCTCGAACTCTTGATCCAGTTGAGGTCAAGGGACAGTTCCGTCAGCATGACGGCATGATGACGGTGATGATGAAGTTATCGACGCAGAGCTTCGCCTAATCACTACAACGATATGTCTGAGGTGTGTAACTGTGGAGGGGGCACCGCACACGTCTAAAAGATCAACTTGTGTGTCTTTGGGGTGCCCCCTCACCACGTATATAAAGGGGGGAGGAGGAGGCCGGCCAAGGTGTGGCACGCCAAGGGGGGAGTTCTACTTGGACTCCCGGTCCAAGTAGGATTCGCCCCCTTTTCCTATTCCTACAAGGAGAAGGGGGGAAAGAGGAGAGGGAGAGAAGGAAAGGGGGCCGCCCCCAACCCAATTCGGATTGGGCTTGGGGGGCGCGCACCTCTACCTGGCCGCCGCCTCCTCTCTTCCACTAGGGCCCATGAAGGCCCATTAACCCCAGGGGGGTCCGGTAACCCCCCGGTACTCCGGAAAATGCTCGAACCTATCTGAAACCATTCCGGCGTCCAAGCATAACCTTCAATATATCAATCTTTATTTCTCAATCATTTCGAGACTCCTCGTAATGTCCGTGATCTCATCCGGGACTCCAAACAAACTTCAGTCCATCAAAACATGAAACTCATAATACAAATCGTCATCGAACGTTAAGCGTGCGGACCCTACGGGTTCGAGAACTATGTAGACATGACTGAGACACATTTCCGGTCAATAACCAATAGCGGAACCTGGATGCTCATACTGGCTCCTACATATTCTACGAAGATCTTTATCGGTCAAACCACATAACAACATACATTGTTCCCTTTGTCATCGGTATGTTACTTGCCCGAGATTCGATCGTCGGTATCATCATACCTAGTTCAATCTCGTTACCGGCAAGTCTCTTTACTCATTCCTTAATGTATCATCCCGTAACTAACTCATTAGTCACATTGCTTGCAAGGCTCATAGTGATGTGCATTACCGAGAGGGCCCAGAGATACCTCTCCGATACACAGAGTGACAAATCCTAATCTCGATCTATGTCAACTCAACAAACACCATCGGAGACACTTGTAGAGCATCTTTATAATCACCCAGTTATGTTGTGACGTTTGATAGCACACAAGGTGTTCCTCCAGTATTCGGGAGTTGCATACTCTCATAGTCTGAGGAACATGTATAAGTCATGAAGAAAGCAATAGCAGAAAAACTAAATGGTCATTATGCTAAGCTAACAGATGGGTCTTGTCCATCACATCATTCTCTAATGATGTGATCCCGTTCATCAAATCACAACACATGTCTATGGCTATGAAACTTAACCATCTTTGATTAATGAGCTAGTCAAGTAGAGGCATACTAGGGACACTCTGTTTGTCTATGTATTCACACATGTACTAAGTTTCCGGTTAATACAATTCTAGCATGAACAATAAACATTTATCATGATATAAGGAAATATAAATAACAACTTTATTATTGCCTCTAGGGCATATTTCCTTCAGGTACTCCTCTCTCTTTATCCCCAATCCACATTAGATTGGCCTAGTTTATCAGCTTCGCCGGGGTTCGTCGGTGTTCGTCGCGATTTCTTTGCCAATGCTTAGTTCAATCTGAAAAGTTATATGAAGTTTATGCGGTAGCCGTTTTAGCATCCGTTTCCAATCGTAGATGCATCCTGTCTCCCTAAGATTCAAGTCCAGTTCGCATGTTCTTCCACTGTCATACTTAGGTTTAGCAATTATCCCCGTTTTCTGAACCTACTGTAGATACAAAATTATAGAACAGATCTGTGGAACCTGTTTGTGCAACACTTTGTTAAATTTCAACTGCTTTGATAGGTTGCTTAACCCGCCATTTACTTGTTGGGCGGATTAACCGTCAGCCTTCTGTGATCCAACAGAACCTTAGCCGGCTCACCAATTGAATATCACTAGCCCTTTATTATGAAAACAATTGACTTAAACTTGAACCTTGAAAACATTGGGCGGTTCTTCCTCTTAACACTAATCCACCATACTATATTTCTCTTGCGTTCATTGTTAAAAAATGACCAAGACTGTTACCTCATGCGATTGGGTCGCCTCCACTATCACAGAACAAACCCTCATGGAATACGTTCAAGTGGCTTCCTATCTGCCAAAGTTGGTATTCACTGGCAAGCCCGAGGAACAGAAGTGAGACCTGAGACGAAGGAAGGCGAGGTCATAGTCTTTGCTAACCACATGAACCGTGGCTTCTCACTGCCTGGCTCAAAATTCTTTCGTGATGTGTTGCACTTTTTAAACCTGCATCCTCAAGATATTGGACCCAACTCCATCTCCAACATCTGCCAATTTCGAGTCTTTTGTGAAGTTTATCTTCAAGAGGAACCCAACGTCAATCTTTTTCGAGAGTACTACTACCTAAACCGCTAGACCGAGTTTACAGATGAACCTTGCTTAGAACTTGGGGGCATTTCAATCCAAAGGCTAAGAGATGCCATCTTTCCTGCAGCTTCACTTCCCAGTCATCCTAGGGACTGGACTCAGACCTAGTTTTACTGTCAGGATATTTCTCCATCTGATGAAAATCCTTTACCGGGTTTTTGCGGCCGTCGGCTTAGCCCTAATTATCCACTTCCAGACTGGCTCACCACTGCCAAACGTGCTAAGTACATGCCTACCTTCTCAAAGGTGAGGGCCTTTCTAGCCAACGGATTGATTGGAGTGGACCTGGTTCGATACTAGGTCGCCTGGAAAATCATACCTTTGAGCCGCCGGTCTGGTTTAATGTGTGAATATACTAGTGATGTCAAAGACCCGCTGCGTTACTCTTGAATACGTCTGGAAGACAAGGAGATCAATGACATGACTAAGATGCTGCCTAATGAAAGTTTATAGACCTGCAGCGAAGCGGGGCTGAACCCCTTCTGGACTCTTAATCCGGCTCCAAACGTAAGTATTTTAACCTAATTTTTCCTGTAATCATTATTTATACCACATTGCACATTCCTCATCTTGGTTTGCTTCTTTTTAGGCTGACACTCCTTTCTGGAGCAAGAAGTTGCAAGATAAACCGGCCAAGAAGGCCAGAGACAAGACCAAAGCTTCTAATAAACCCGCCAAGAAGAAGGCAAACACATCAGAAATATTCCCTAGAGGCAATAATAAAGCTGTTATTTATATTTCCTTATATCATGATAAATGTTTATTATTCATGCTAGAATTGTATTAGCCAGAAACTCAGTACATGTGTGAATATATAGACAAACAGAGTGTCACTAGTTTGCCTCTACTTGACTAGCTCGTTGAATCAATGATGGTTATGTTTCCTAACCATAGACATGAGTTGTCATTTGATTAATGGGATCACATCATTAGAGAATTATGATTGACTTGACCCATCCATTAGCTTAGCACGGTGATCATTTAGTTTGTTGCTATTGCTTTCT
The DNA here is from genome assembly GCF_003073215.2 of Triticum urartu. Lineage (NCBI taxonomy): Eukaryota > Viridiplantae > Streptophyta > Magnoliopsida > Poales > Poaceae > Triticum > Triticum urartu. The sequence goes on from NC_053025.1 coordinate 391,620,799, forward strand.
CCATAACTTATACATGTTCCTATGACTATGAGATCATGCAACTCCCGAATACTCCTTTGTGTTCTACCAAACGTCACAACGTAACTGGGTCATTATAAAGCTTCTCTACAGGTGTCTCCGGTGGTGTTTGTTGAGTTGGCATAGATCGAGATTAGGATTTGTCACTCCGATTGTCGGAGAGGTATCTCTGGGCCCTCTCGGTAATGCACATCAATATAAGCCTTGCAAGCAATGTGACTAATGAGTTAGTTGCGGGATGATGCATTACGGAATGAGTAAAGAGACTTGCTAGTAACGAGATTGAACTAGGTATTGAGATACCGACGATCGAATCTCGGGCAAGTAACATACCGATGACAAAGGGAAGAACGTATATCATTATGCAGTTTGACCGATAAAGATCTTCGTAGAATATGTGGGAGCCAATATGAACATCCAGGTTACGCTATTGGTTATTGACCGGAGACATGTGTCGATCATGTCTACATAGTTCTCGAACCCGAGGGTCCACATGCTTAACGTTCGGTGACGATCGGTATTATGAGTTTATGTGTTTTGATGAACCGAAGGTTGTTCGGAGTCCCGGATGTGATCACGGGCATGACGAGGAGTCTCGAAATGGTTGAGACATAAAGATCGATATATTGGAAGCCTATATTTGGACATCGGAAAGGTTCCGAGTGAGTTCAGGCATATACCGGAGTACCGGGGGTTACCGGAACCCCCCGGGGAGTAAATGGGCCCTAATTGGCTTTAGTGGAGAGAGAGAGAGGCAGCCAGGGCAGGCCGCATGCCCTTCCCCTTCTGGTCTGAATTGGACTAGGAGGGGCGGCGCCCCCTTTCCTTCCTCCCTCTCTCCCCCTTCTCTCCTAGTCCAACTAGGGAAGGGGGTAGGAGTAGGACTCCTCCAAGGCGCGCCATAGAGGTCCGGCCCTCCCCCCTCCTCCACTCCTTTATATACGGGGGAGGGGGCACCCCATAGACACACAAGTTGATCATTTATCTCTTAGCCATGTGCGGTGCCCCCTCCACCATAATCCACCTCGGTTATATCGTAGCGGTGCTTAGGCGAAGCCCTGTTCCGGTAGCATCATCAGCACCGTCATCACGTCGTCATGCTGACGAAGCTCTCCCTCGACACTTTGCTAGATCGTGAGTTCGCGGGACGTCACCGAGCCGAACATGTGCAGATTGCGGAGGTGCCGTACTTTTGGTACTAGGATCGGTCGATCGTGAAGACATACGACTGCATCAACCGCGTTGTCATAACGCTTCCGCTTACGGTCTACGAGGATACGTAGAAAATACTGTCCCGTCTCGTTGCTATGCATCACCATGATCTTGCGTGTGCGTAGAATTTTTTTGAAATTACTGTGTTCCCCAACACGCTGAGCAAACCATATCTGAAGCTTTGCACCATACTCCTAACGCTACTGTCGATGACCCGCCACCAAAGATTCTCAACATCACAGTGGATCCAATGGGCGTTGACCCGCCGAGCACTAAGCCGCCTAGCCCCACCAAGCCTTCTGAAGAAGAGGCTGAAGACGTTGTAATCACTAGGATTGGCTATACTGAGCCAAGCAACCCTACGTTTTTGTCAAAGCACAACGCTAAGCGAGAATTTTTCAGCTGCTGACAAAGGCAAATGGAAATTGGACTTGGAAAGCTATGCCAGCTTCACCACCAGTGAGATTCATGTGGGCTATCTAAACCGACTTCATTCCGGCCGTGACATGGAAGACGGCTTGGTTAATTGTGACGCCCCAAGAACGGAGCTTCAGTTGCCTTCCAGGGTTTTCGGGTTTCATCGTGTGACTTTTTTGGTTCATCGATTTCACCTTTGCATCATGTGCATTGCATCATGTCATCATGCCATCATCTCATAAATCTTTTCCAACTCAACTAAATAAATGGCATGGATCTTTGATCCATTTAAACTGAGGGAATTCACATGGTGTTTCTCTTTACAACATATCCTCTCGATATTTAGAGAGCTATAATAAATATTCCAACTATTTGGATTTACCGAAAACACACTTGCAAATTTTCCCCATGCCTTTGTTATCTCGCTTCTTGACCTCGAACCTTGCCCGTAAATTCTTTCGTCGTTTTCCGGAGCTCCACCAAAAATCTGAACATTTTTGGACCTTCCCAACCCTCACTACCTATTCAAATCATTTGAACTTAAATCAAATGAGTTTGAATTTAAACTTTCGGTCTTGACCACTTCTATTTTTCCTAGTTCAAACTCATTTTTGTGAGACCGGGAAAATAGCCCCCTTGCACAAATCCTTTCCTTAACCCTCCTTTTCTTTTTATCTCTAATTCTTTTCTCTTAAAAGAAGATTAGAGAGGAGTGACAGAGAGCAGCAGGCCCATTCTCCTTCTAGGCCCAGCCGGCACCCTCCCCCTAGGCGCAGCCCCTCTACTGGGCCGGCCTCTAAGGCCCAGCCTGCCTACCTAACCCTAGGCCCGAGTGAGGCTACATCCCGATCGGTCTCTCACCCTCCTCCTCGTTCCCTCGCGCCGCCAGAACACCCATCTCTCTCGATCCCATCTCTCCCTCGCAGCCTCTTCTTCCCTCGTTCATCTCCTCCCTCGCCCTCTCTCTCGTTGCCTGCTCGCGCCGCTAGAGACGAACACAGCTGTCGCCTCCCGATCCGGCGTCCCACGTCCTCCTCTGCCTTCGGTCCGGTGCTGCCGGAGGCCACCAGCGTCGCCCAGGCGCCGCGGCTCCTCCCAGCGCGCCTCCTTCCTCTCGCGTCAGCCTCTCCCTCCTTACTCCAACGCCATGGAACCAGGCCGCCGCTCCGGTCAAGCCTCGTCGCCGGCCGACCTGAACCGTGGAGCCGTGGCCAGATCCGGTCTCCCAGACACCCGCAGGACCTCTGCCTCACCTTGCTCGTCGCCGGAGTCCCAGCTCCACCGCCTCGTTTCTTCAGCGCCGCGGGTGCACACGAGGGAGCCTCCCATGCCCACCGTTGTCCGCTGCTGCTTCGTCCGCCGTCCCCGGCCTCCAGCCATCACGCCTCGTCTCTGCCTCCGGTGGCCGTAGAGCCTTCTTCCTCTCTGCTGTGTGTGCTCCTTCCTCGCGCGCGAACGGGCAGATGCCCCCTCCTCATGTCTGCACCATGCCATGGCCCTCCTGAGGCCACCACCGCACAACACCTCGTTGGCCTCCTCCTGCCTTGTTTGTGTCCATCATATTGCTCATGTTCATGTGGCTATGATAGCCGCATCCCGACAACACTTTCGTGATCGAGGCCCGTGCCCATTTCCTTCGCTGCTCGCGTGCCACCCTGCCTTGCTGCTGCCCACCAGGGGCCTTTTGTCTCGTGTTTGTTTTGGATCAGCAAGGATGAGACACCAAAAACCGTACCCGTACCCTCAAGCTTTTCTCCGAGAATTTTGCCAAGTACCATGATGATGCGCCAAGTTCCACGACGACCCAAGTACCACGACTTTGCTTCTTGCTCGACAAGTACCACACGAAAACGCCAAGTACCCCTACGCACGAAGACGCCAAGACCGTTTCGGATTTCACCAAGTACCACTACGGCCGGAGACCTCAATGTCCGACGCCTAAAACGATCACCGAACCGGAGATAACGCCAAGTACTAGGTCAACGAGAACCGCCAAGTTCGTCTTCCGCCGTCTCCGAAATCGCCAATTACCACGACGATACGAGAACAACTACCGTCGACCCTCGAAGACTCCATGGACGTCAAGTTTCTCGCCGTGCCCCTGAACATCTACGGAAACTTATGAGACTAAGAACGTGAACGACTACCGTCGCCACGAGAACGACTAGTTCCCACGACGAACCGTGAACAACCACTTCCTCTACCATCGCTGAGTACCACTACATCCCACGACGATCGTGAACGACTACACCGCTTGACCCGAACCGCTCCGATAACACACGCTTCGAAAGGTATAACCGCCGAGACGGCAGCCCGTGAAGTAATGTATGTGTGATGTATGAGATGCCCGTGCTTTCTCCGTGCTCGAATTGTCGGTGCATGTTGCCCCTCTTTTGCCTTGCCACCATCGTCGACTCATGGGACACCCGGTATCCAGGAGTGCCCCACCGTCTTTTGCACGCATCCGCATTGTAACGCCCTCGATGTGGCTATATCTCCCACGTGTCGAAGCACGACTTAGAGGCATAACCGCATTGAAAGCAATGTCGCAAGTGAGGTAATCTTCACACAACCCATGTAATACATAAGGGGAAGAGATACATAGTCGGCTTACAATCGCCACTTCACACAAATACATGAGTAAAGCATTACAACATCCAACTACAATCAAGGTCTGACTACAGAACAAAAATAAAAGAAGAACCCCAAATGCGACAAGGTCCCCGATCGACCCCAACTGGGCTCCACTACTGATCAACTAGAACGAAACAACACAAAGGACAAGATCTTCATCGAGCTCCTCCTTGAGCTTGGTTGCGTCATCAGCATGGACTCATCGGCACCTGCAAGCTGGTTTTGGAAGTATCCGTGAGCCACGGGGACTCAGCAATCTCGGACCCTCGCGATCAATACTATTTAAGCTTATGGGTAAGGTAAAAGTATGAGGTGGAGCTGCAGCAAGCGACTAGCATATATGGTGGCTAACATACGCAAAAGAGAGCGAGAAGAGAAGGCAAAGCACGGTCGATAAAAGTATGATCAAGAAGTGATCCTAGACAACCTACGTCAAGCATTACTCCAACACCGTGTTCACTTCCCGGACTCCGCCGGAAAGAGACCATCACGGTTACACACGCGGTTGATGCATTTTAATTAAGGTCAACTTCAGGTTTTCTACAACCGGACATTAACAAATTCCCATCTGCCCATAACCGCGGGCACGGCTTTCGAAAGTTCAAATCCCTGCAGGGGTGTCCCAACTTAGCCCATGACAAGCTCTCACGGTCAACGAAGGAATAGACCTCCTCCCGAGACATTCCGATCAGACTCGGTATCTCGGTTCTTCAAGACATCCTCGACAATGGTAAAACAAGTCCAGCAAAGCTGCCCGATGTGCCGACATCCTGATGGGAGCTGCACATATCTCGTTCTCAGGGCAACACCGGATAGGTCAAGCTACGAGTAAAACCAGCCCTCAAGTTTCCCCGAGGTGGCCCCGCAGGCTGCCCATTTTGGACCAACACTTAGACAAGCACTGGCCCGGGGGGGTTAAAATAAGATGACCCTCGGGATGCGCGAATCCCAAGGGAAAAAAGGCTAGGTGGCGAATGGTAAAACCAAGGTTGGGCCTTGCTGGAGGAGTTTTATTCAAAGCGAACTGTCAAGGGGTTCCCATTATAACCCAACCGCATAAGGAACGCAAAATCCAAGAACATAACACCGATATGACGGAAACTAGGGCGGCAGGAGTGGAACAAAACACCAGGCATAAGGCCGAGCCTTCCACCCTTTACCAAGTATATAGATGCATTAATTAAATAAGAGATATTGTGATATCCCAACAAGTAAACATGTTCCAACAAGGAACAACATCTCCATGTTCCAACAAGGAACAAACTTCAATCTTCACCTGCAACTAACAACGCTATAAGAGGGGCTGAGCAAAGCGGTAACATAGCCAATCAACGGTTTGCTAGGACAAGGTGGGTTAGAGGCTTGGTTCAACAATATGGGTGGCATAATAAGCAAGTGGTAGGTATCGCAGCATAGGCATAGCAAAAGAGCGAGCATCTAGCAAGCAAAGATAGAAGTGATTTCGAGGGTATGGTAATCTTGCCTGAGATCCCGCAAGGAACAAGAACGAGTCCATGAAGAAGACAAACGGACGTAGATGAATGGCTCCTCACAAACGCGACGTTACCGGAACCAACCCGAAGAAGAAAACACCGGAAAGAAGCAAACAATCATGGTAAACAACCACCACATAAGCATGACACGATGCGCAAACAAGTATGATGCATGTCCGGTTTAATGAGGCATGGCATGGCAAAGTGCACAAACAGCCCTACAAATTAAGTGGAGCTCAATATGCAACGGAGTTGCATATTGACGGAACACCACATTCAGGTTATTTAGTTCGATCTCGTTTATGTACCCAACAATATTAAATGTTGTTAAGCATGTCAAGAGGTGAAACATAAAGGGATTATCTATCTAAACAATTTAAATGGGTCCGGATATAGCAAACAACAAATCCGGTAAATCCCCATATGCATTAGTAAATTAATGCAAACAACAATTTAAACCATCTTAATGTTGTTAACATGATGCGGATGACATGTTCAAGTTTTATGCAAGTTTTATTAAAAGTTGACAGGATAAGAGATGAGGCATTTGACATCATGGCGGAAACAAAAGGGGTGCCACGGCAACGATAACGAAAATGGTGTCATGGCAGCATTCCGGTTCCGGTAACTCGATTGAGATACCGATGCAAAGGAGAAGTGTGCGGATGCGTGCAAAAGATGGTGGGGCGCTCCCGAATTCCGGGTGTCCCACGAGTTGGCGACAAGGAAACGAGTGACAATTTGGACACGGTGCAAACATGAGCATCCCAAACATCGCAAGCATTCGTTCACGGACGTCGTCTCGGGTTTATACCTTTGAAGTGTGCAAACGGGACGATTCCCGTTCGGTGCAAAGTAGAGGAAGTAGTTGTTCTCGTGACGTTCGTAGTGGAAGTAGTCGTTCTCGCATGCTCTGTCGATGGTAGAGGTTCTCGCGATCTCGGCGACGGTAGTTGTACATGTAGGCGGTAGACGAACATGACGGTTCCGTTACCCGGTTCTTCGGAGACGGAAGTAGTCATACACGTTCCGTCGGTGTTCATTTCATCGGTGTCGTGGTACTTGGGGTCTTCTGACTCTCCGGTCCAGTTCTTGCGACAGTCATTCACGTTTGTCCGGAGAGGTACTAGACGCACCCCGGATCTGTAGTCATACACGCACGTAGATGAACTTGGTGTAACCGCGCGGTAGTCGAACTTGGCGGTCCGGTGCGGTAACCAACACGTAGGGGTACACTTGTTGAAGCGGAACTTGACGAAATCCAAATGGAGGTAGCCGTCTGTTCGGGGACGTTGCGACAACAGCAGCAGCCGGAAGTGCTCGCGGGTGAGAGGGTCGGCCCTAGGACTGATGCAGGGAGCAGCAGGGGAGGTACAGCGATGGGCATGGAGCGGCAAGGCAACGAGGACGAGGCACGTCGGAGCAGCAAGGCGGAGTGGAGCAGAGGCGGAGGCGCCTGGCACAGGGACTTGGCGCGGCGACTCCTCGATGCAGGGAGTAGCGGCTGCAGGCTGGAGCCATGCGGGTGGCGGGGCGGCGACATGCGCTGGTGAAGACGGGGAAGCGGGGCAGCAACGTGACTTGACGCGGCTCCGGCGAGGGAAGAAAAACAGTAGGAGGCGGCGGGGCTTGAGGGATCCGGACGAGGGACTTGGCAGGAGCGGCAGCCGCCATGGACGAAGGAGGAGAGCTGCTCGCTGGAAGTGGCCGAAGGCAGAGGCACGACGAGGAAGGAGGAGAGGCCAGCGTGGTCCTGGTGGAGCTCGGCGGTGCCGTCGTAGGCCGGCATGGCAGCGCCAAGGGGAGAGTGAGGATCGAGGAGAGGGTCTCCTCTGGTGGCGCAAGAGGAGGAGGGGGAGATGTGCGGGATCGAGAGAAGCGCGAGGGGATCGAGCACTCGGAGGGGCGAAGGGAGAGGCGGCGGTGCGGGAAGGGGTCGAGGGAGAGATGGGATCGAGAGGGAGAGGAGATGGGCTCTCTCCCTGCGCTAGGGTTAGCTGGGGTGTGGGCCTTGGGAGGCCGGCCCAATGGGAAGGAAAACGGCCAGGCTGCTGGGCTCTCTCTTCTCCCTCCAAATCTTTAGCAGAAAAGACAAAAAGAGAGGAAAAGAAAGAGATGATTAGGAAAAGATTTTTGGACATGGGGATAAATTTCCCGAACTCACAAAAATACGCTTGTTTCGAGAAAATATAAAAGGCCAAGATTGGAAGATGTAAATTCAAACTCATTTGAATTTAATTCAAATGGGTTTGAACTAGGACTAGGTTTTGGAAGTGTCCAAAAATGTTGAGAATTTAGGTGGAGCTCCGGAAAATGACGAACGGATATATGGCAAGGTTTGAGGAGCAACTCGAAGCAGAAAAGACTTGAGAGTTACATTGCAAGTGCATCACGGTAACTCCACAAGAATAGAAATATTTATAATAGCTCCCTAATATCGGGAGGATATGTTATAAAGAGAATCACCATGTGAATTCCCTCAATTTAAATGGACCAAAAATCCATGCAATATATTTAGTGAGATGCAAAAGACTTATGACATGATGACATGATGACATGATGCAATGCACGAATGAAATGGCGGGCACAAATGAAACACACGGCGAAACCCGGAACACATGGAAGGCATCTGAAGCTCCGGTCTTGGGGCGTCACAACACTCCACCACTATGAGAGGATCTCGTCCCGAGATCTAGGATGGCACCGGAGGGAAATGGAAAAGGAAGAGAGGAGGTAAAACTAATTGCTTCTTTGACAAATGAGTGAAACCAAAGAACCTTGCGAGGTTGAACAAATTTAAAGAAGAAAACAACGAAGATGGACGAAGTTGAAAACACTCCGTTAGAAAAGAGAAACAGGGAAGAACAAATTCGGACAGCACTCCGGTAGAAGAGAGATGCAAGGCTTGATAAGGCGAAAAGAACTTGAGCAAAAGGGCACAACACTCCTGTTAAATGGATAGGCATGAAAAGAACATGATCTTTGACAAAACGAGATGATGGGTGAAAAGAACAACGTCGCAATGCCTCCGGAAGAGAGAAATAGAATATAGATCATTGAAATAAACGAATGGAGAAGAAAAGCCAACTTCTGCCACAAAGAGCTTGAAAAGGCATCTTTAGGAGAAGGGTCGAACGGAGTTGTTGGAACACCAACAACAGAAGGACAAACTTGAAGTGGACTTATAGAAGGAATCTCAACATTATGAGGTGACAACTTGCCACTCACAGAAAAAATTTGATTGGGTTGATAACAACGAGGAGACGAGAAACTTATTTCACCAGGAGGATAAATGAAGAACTTGGGTCAATTATAAGCACCATAATAGCAACAATCCTTAGGGAAAGCTTTAGGTGAAATATAACCCAATATAACTCCAATGACGAGATTGATGGATTTAAAATATCTCATTCTTGACCACATGTGAATCATGAAAACATGAACTCAATTATCAAGAATGACATAAAACCACCTCCAATAATACGGAAGAAAGAATTGCACTCCGGATAGCAAGATGGAGAATGCTTGAACTCCTTTGAAAAGAATCTCAATGAACACTTCGAGAAGGAAATAAATCCTTGATGAACCATCATGTAGGGCCTTCATGAAGAACTCCGGTAATGAAAGAATGATCAAACAAAAGAAAGAGAAGTTGAAGGCACAAGGTGAATCCTTGTAATGACTTAGATGGATCTCCATGATGAAATAGTTGAAAAAGGTTGGAACTCCGGGAAAAAGAGAAGATGAACAATTGGAAGCAAGAATTTTGATGAACCTCCGGAATAAGGAATTGAATTTACTCGATGAAACAATAATAAGAATTACATTATGCTTATCCTTCATCAATTAAATTGATGACAATCAACGGATTTGACATATTACTTATTCTCGTGGAAAAGATTAAGAGAGATATACCATAAACTTGAGAAAGTCTTCAACGATCCACCGGTAGAATTGGAAAGAACGAATGAATTGATATGATAAACAAAGAAGAGAAATCTTGAACGAACCACCGTAAGAATTAAAATGATTGAAGAAAAGATAAAGAAAACACCGGGACGAATTATAAAATGAACGAGGATGCTTGAGAGGATTTAGATACATGAGAACGAAGAGATCACGAGCCGATTAAAGATCACTTGAGTGAAACACTGGTAAAATTGGAGAATGATAGCTGAAAGCTGAGAATGAATAATCCCGAAATGATGGCCTCCGGATAATCAAACTGAAAAGAATCTTGAATAGCTCCGGATAGGTGAAAAGAATTCTCATGATCAAGACAATTACGAGAGGATGGCAACAAGCTAGAATCATGAATCTTGAAGAGAAAAGAGCAAGATTAAAGAGAAACTCCTCTTCGGTCTTCAACATCCAAGAATGACGACGAGTACACCACCAAGAATTATTGAGGCACACCGGAATGAAGAATGGAAAAGTTGAGCCAACGATGAAAAGAATTAGAAAGATCTTGGACAAGGGCATTTGACTGATGATAAATCATTCTTATGTCAAACTTGGAAAAGAATTTGAGAGTAACGCCGGGAAAAGAGAAGAGTCAGGTAAGATCCTGGGAAAAGACCTGTGGGTTAGGGCCCACTCAAAAGAAACACCATTGAAATGATTTAAAAGAGAGGTTGCACCAGTTGAATTAAATGGCTTGAATGAGATAACAACCTCGAAATAGGATTAACGGATCTTGAATGAAAAGATGAGCCTTTTGAGAAAGCTTGAGCACGCCGGAACAAATTAATAGCGAGAAGTGAATTATTATGACGTGCAACGGTATGAGAAGGCATTGAAATGAGGAAAGGGTAAGGTCAACAAAGCTTGACTTGAAACCACCGGAGAAGGAAAAGAACGAAGAATGATGAGGTTGAAGCTCCATTAGAATCTTCATGAGAAACACCGGATACGAATATTGACGGAAAAGGAATGGAGAGGCTTCACATCAATAAGATGGATACTCGATTAAGAAATCTGAGTCCTTGAAGAAAAACAAGGGAGGGAGGGCGGGAAAACAAAGGCAACTTGGAAACGGATGAAACGAACAACGTTGAGAAGACTTTGAGTTGATCTTGCGGATGTTGAAAATGATCAGATCCACTTGAAGAGAAGCACACCGGTTGAAAAGGATTGACATGACAATCTCGATTATCATGAAGGATTGGTATCCACATCGGAGTATGAGAACACCGTTTAGAAAAGGTATGGAATCAACATTTAGACATTGAAGCAACTCGAATACAACAACTCAAAACAAAAAAACAAAGGATTGGCTTGTAGAATAAGCCAGAACAAACATATGACTGAGATTTCGTCCGAAGTTTTCATGGTGGGGCCTACACGGGCTCGATTGTACAACACCATCATGTACAAGGCAGTGCACATGACATACGAAGCATCCCCGAGTCGGCATAGCCAAGGACTCTTTAAGACACAACGAGACCACTGTAAAACCAACCGTGAATAGGCGGACCACTAGATGTCGAACCCCAATTTCAAATCATACATCTGTCGGAAAGATATCCTAAGAGCTACTTCAATTCCCACTTATGAAACTCCCGAACCTTTCCGGTTATGCAATCAGGTGTTGGGGATACAGGGGAAGCATAATATCTCACCCAAAACTAGCAAATCCTACATCCAGCTGTATCCATCCTTCAACACATAACCAAGAAACCTTCGGAAATCATCTACCTCAACCTTAGAAAAGCATCCGTTATACAAGTTATGGCAATACTCCTGAACTCCCGCCCCAGTACTGGGTGACATCGAGGTTATCTCACCAACGAACTGCATAAAAGAGATTTTCGATGTCGGCGTACTAAACACAGGTATTCCAGAACTGCAACGATAAAATTATGACGACAACACCTCGGAGTTCAACTCCCCGGGACACTTCCACAAAACCCCTGACAGGAGGCACCAAGACAATGTTCTCGTCACAAAACCATCGGAATGATTCCAAGATACTCGCGTGATCCTAAATTTTTTTTTTAGTGAAATTTGAGAAGAGAAGAGTCAAAACTCTACGTCAGGATGCCTCACCAGAGCGATGAAGAGACTGGGAAGTAAAAAGAATTCCTAAACTCTCTGATATATAATTCCTAAATGACTCAAAACATTTTTCTAGACTCAACAACGGCTGCTAAAAACGATCAAACAGTGGGGGCTCCTAAGGTCGGGGAAGGCTCTGATTACCAACTTGTAACGCCCTCGATGCGGCTATATCTCCCACGTGTCGAAGCACGACTTAGAGGCATAACCGCATTGAAAGCAATGTCGCAAGTGAGGTAATCTTCACACAACCCATGTAATACATAAGGGGAAAAGATACATAGTCGGCTTACAATCGCCACTTCACACAAATACATGAATAAAGCATTACAACATCCAAATACAATCAAGGTCCGACTACGGAACCAAAATAAAAGAAGAACCCCAAATGCGACAAGGTCCCCGATCGACCCCAACTGGGCTCCACTACTGATCAACTAGAACGAAACAACACAAAGGACAAGATCTTCATCGAGCTCCTCCTTGAGCTTGGTTGCATCATCTGCACGGACTCATCGGCACCTGCAAGCTGGTTTTGGAAGTATCTGTGAGCCACAGGGACTCAGCAATCTCGTACCCTCGCGATCAAGACTATTTAAGCTTATGGGTAAGGTAAAAGTATGAGGTGGAGCTGCAGCAAGCGACTAGCATATATGGTGGCTAACATACGCAAAAGAGAGCGAGAAGAGAAGGCAAAGCACGGTCGATAAAAGTATGATCAAGAAGTGATCCTAGACAACCTACGTCAAGCATTACTCCAACACCGTGTTCACTTCCCGGACTCCGCCGGAAAGAGACCATCACGGTTACACACGCGGTTGATGCATTTTAATTAAGGTCAACTTCAGGTTTTCTACAACCGGACATTAACAAATTCCCATATGCCCATAACCGCGGGCACGGCTTTCGAAAGTTCAAATCCCTGCAGGGGTGTCCCAACTTAGCCCATGACAAGCTCTCACGGTCAACGAAGGAATAGACCTCCTCCCGAGACATTCCGATCAGACTCGGTATCAGGTTACAAGACATCCTCGACAATGGTAAAACAAGTCCAGCAAAGCTGCCCGATGTGCCGACATCCTGATGGGAGCTGCACATATCTCGTTCTCAGGGCACACTGGATAGGTCAAGCTACGAGTAGAACCAGCCCTCAAGTTTCCCCAAGCTGGCCCCGCAGGCTGCCCAGTTCGGACCAACACTCAGAGGAGCACTGGCCCGGGGGGGTTAAAATAATGATGACCCTTGGGCAGGCCTACCCAAGGGAAATAAAAGGCTAGGTGGCGAATGGTAAAACCAATGTTGGGCATTGTTGGATTTATTCAAAGCGAACTGTCAATGGGTTCCCATTATAACCCAACCGCGTAAGGAACGCAAAATCCGGGAACATAACACCGATATGACGGAAACTAGGGCGGCAAGAGTGGAACAAAACACCAGGCATAAGGCCGAGCCTTCCACCCTTTACCAAGTATATAGATGCATTAATTAAATAAGAGATATTGTGATATCCCAACAAGTAAACAGGTTCCAACAAGGAACAACATCTCCATGTTCCAACAAGGAACAAACTTCAATCTTCACCTGCAACTAACAACTCTATAAGAGGGGCTCAGCAAAGCGGTAACATAGCCAATCAATGGTTTGCTAGGACAAGGTGGGTTAGAGGCTTGGTTCAACAATATGGGTGGCATAATAAGCAAGTGGTAGGTATCACAGCATAGGCATAGCAAAAGAGCGAGCATCTAGCAAGCCAAGATAGAAGTGATTTCGAGGGTATGATCATCTTTCCTAAGATCCCACAAGGAACAAGAACGAGTCCATGAATAAGACAAACGGACGTAGACGAACGGGTCCTCACAAACGCGACGTTACCGGAACCAACCCGAAGAAGAAAACACCAGAAAGAAGCAAACAATCATGGTAAACAACCACCACATAAGCATGAAACGATGCGCAAACAAGTATGATGCATGGCAAAGTGCACAAACAGCCCTACAAATTAAGTGGAGCTCAATAGCAACGGAGTTGCATATTGACGGAACACCACATTCAGTTATTTAGTTCGATCTCGTTTATGTACCCAACAATATTAAATGTTGTTAAGCATGTCAAGAGGTGAAACATAAAGGGATTATCTATCTAAACAATTTAAATGGGGCCGGATATAGCAAACAACAAATCCGGTAAATCCCCATATGCATTAGTAAATTAATGCAAACAACAATTTAAACCATCTTAATGTTGTTAACATGATGCAGATGACATGTTCAAGTTTTATGCAAGTTTTATTAAAAAAGTGGACAGGATAAGAGATGAGGCATTTGACATCGTGGCGGAAACAAAAGGGGTGCCACGGCAACGATAACGAAAACGGTGCCATGGCAGCGTCCGGTTCTGGTAACTCGATTGAGATACCGATGCAAAGGAGAAGTGTGCGGATGCGTGCAAAAGATGGTGGGGCGCTCCCGGATTCCGGGTGTCCCACGAGTTGGCGACAAGGAAACGAGTGACAATTTGGACACGGTGCAAACATGAGCATCCCAAACATCGCAAGCATTCGTTCACGGACGTCGTCTCGGGGTTATACCTTCAAAGTGTGCAAACGGGACGATTCCCGTTCGGTGCAAAGTAGAGGAAGTAGTTGTTCTCGGGACGTTCGTAGTGGAAGTAGTCGTTCTCGCATGCTCTAGGGTTGATGGTAGAGGTTCTCGCGATCTCGGCGACGGTAGTTGTACATGTAGGCGGTAGACGAACTTGACGGTTCCGTTACCCGGTTCTTCGGAGATGGAAGTAGTCGTACACGTTCCGTAGATGTTCATGTCATCGGTGTCCTGGTACTTGGGGTCTTCGGACTCTCCGGTCTCATTCTTGCGACGACAGTCATTCATGTTTGTTCGGAGAGGTACTAGATGCACCCCGGATCTGTAGTCGTACACACACGTAGATGAACTTGGTGTAACCGTGCGGTAGTCGCACTTGGCGGTCCGGTGCGGTAACCAACACATAGGGGTACACTTGTTGAAGCGGAACTTGACGAAATCCAAATGGAGGTAGCCGTCTGTTCGGGGACGTTGCGACAACAGCAGCAGCCGGAAGTGCTCGCGGGTGAGAGGGTCGGCCCTAGGACTGATGCAGGGAGCAGCAGGGGAGGTACAGCGATGGGCATGGAGCGGCAAGGCGACGAGGACGAGGCACGTCGGAGCAGCAAGGTGGAGCAAAGCAGAGGCGGAGGCGCCTGGCACAGGGACTTGGCGCGGCGACTCCTCGACGTAGGGAGTAGCGGCTGCAGGCTGGAGCCATGCGGGCGGCGGGGCGGTGACATGCGCTGGCGAAGACGGGGAAGCGGGGCAGCAACGTGACTTGACGCGGCTCCGGCGAGGGAAGAAAAACAATAGGAGGCGGCGGGGCTTGATGGATCCGGACGAGGGACTTGGCAGGAGCGGCGGCCGCCATGGACGAAGGAGGAGAGCTGCACGCTGGCAACGGCCGAAGGCAGAGGCACGGCGAGGAAGGAGGAGAGGCCGGCGTGGTCCTGGTGGAGCTCGGCGGTGGCGTCGCAGGCCGGCATGGCAGCGCCAAGGGGAGGGTGAGGATCGAGGAGAGGGTCTCCTCTGGTGGCGCAAGAGGAGGAGGGGGAGACGTGCGAGATCGAGAGAAGCGCGAGGGGATCGAGCGCTGGGAGGGACAAAGGGAGAGGCGGCGGTGCGGGAAGGGGTCGAGGGAGAGATGGGATCGAGAGGGAGAGGAGATGGGCTCTCTCCCTGCGCTAGGGTTAGCTGGGGAGTGGGCCTTGGGAGGCCGGCCCAATGGGAAGGAAAACGGCCAGGCTGTTGGGCTCTCTCTTCTCCCTCCTAATCTTTAGCAGAAAAGACAAAAAGAGAGGAAAAGAAAGAGATGATTAGGAAAAGATTTTTGGACATGGGGATAAATTTCCCGAACTCACAAAAATACGCTTGTTTCGAGAAAATATAAAAGGTCAAGATTGGAAGATGTAAATTCAAAGTCATTTGAATTTAATTCAAATGGGTTTGAACTAGGACTAGGTTTTGGAAGTGTCCAAAAATGTTGAGAATTTAGGTGGAGCTCCGGAAAATGACGAAAGGATATATGGCAAGGATTGAGGAGCAACTCGAAGCAGAAAAGACTTGAGAGTTACATTGCAAGTGCGTCACGGTAACTCCACAAGAATAGAAATATTTATAATAGCTCCCTAATATCAGGAGGATATGTTATAAAGAGAATCACCATGTGAATTCCCTCGATTTAAATGGACCGGAAATCCATGCAATATATTTAGTGAGATGCAAAAGACTTATGACATGATGACATGATGCAATGCATGAATAAAAGGGCGGGCACAAATGAAACACACGGCGAAACCCGGAACACATGGAAGGCATCTGAAGCTCCGGTCTTGGGGCGTCACACGCATACTTCTCCTTTGCATCGGTATCTCAATCGAGTTACCGGAACCGGAACATTGCAGTGGCACCGTTTTCGTTATCGTTGCCGTGGCACCCTTTTTCTTTCCACCATGGTGACAAATGCCTCATAATATGCTCTTGTTAACATTTTCTTAAAACTTGCATAACTTGAACATGTCATCCGCATCATGATAACAACATCAAGAATGTTTAAAATTGTTGTTTGCTTTAGATTACGCTTTATTACTAATGCATATGGGGATTTACCGGATTTGTTGTTTGTTATATCCGGCCCCATTTAAATTTAGATGGTATAGTTTTGTTATGCTTCACCTCTTGCCATGCTAACAACATTTAATATTGTTGGGTACATAAACGAGAGAGAACTAAATAAGTCATGTGGTGTTTTCTTCAATATGCAACTCCGTTGCATATTGTGCTCCACTTAATTTGTAGGATTGCTTGTGCACTTTGCCATGCCATGCTTCATTAAACCGGACATGCATCATACTTGATTGTGCATCATGCCATGATTATGTGGTGGTTGTTTACTATGTTGTTTGCTTCTTTCCGTGTGTGCTTCTTCGGGTTGGTTCCGGGAACGTCGTGTTGTGAGGATCCGTTCGACTACGTCCGTTTGTCTTCTTCATGGACTCGTTCTTCTTCCTTGCGGTATTCAGGCAAGATGACCATACCCTCGAAATCACTTCTATCTTTGCTTGCTAGTTGCTCGCTCTTTTGCTATGCCTATGTGCGATACCTACCACTTGCTTATCATGCCTCCTATATTGTTGAACCAAGCCTCTAACCCACCTTGTCCTAGCAAACCGTTGTTTGGCTATGTTACCGCTTTGCTCAGCCCCTCTTATAGCGTTGTTAGTTGCAGGTGAAGATTGGAGCTTGTTCCATGTTTGGAACATGGATATTTTGTTGGGATATCACAATATCTCTTATTTAATTAATGCATCTATATACTTGGTAAAGGGTGGAAGGCTCGGCCTTATGCCTGGTGTTTTGTTCCACTCTTGCCGCCCTAGTTTCCGTCATATCGTGTTATGTTCCCGGATTTTGCGTTCCTTACGCGGTTGGGTTATAATGGGAACCCCTTGACAGTTCGCCTTGAATAAAACTCCTCCAGCAATGCCCAACATTGGTTTTACCATTCGCCACCTAGCCTTTTCTTTCCCTTGGGTAGGCCAGCCCAAGGGTCATCTATTATTTTAACCCGGGCCAGTGCTCCTCTGAGTGTTGGTCCGAACTGAGCATGCCTGCGGGGCCACCTCGGGGAAACTTGAGGGTTGGTTTTACTCGTAGCTTGCTATCTGAGTGTGCCCTGAGAAAGAGATATGTGCAGCTCCTATCGGGATTTGTCGGCACATTCGGGCGGTGTTGTTGGTCTTGTTTTCCATTGTCTTACCATTGTCGAGGATGTCTTGTAACCTGTATGCCGAGCCTGATCGGATTGTCTTGGGAGAAGGAATATCCTTCGTTGACCGTGAGAGCTTGTGATGGGCTAAGTTGGGACACCCCTGCAGGGATTTGAACTTTCGAAAGCCGTGCCCGCGGTTATGGGCAGATGGGAATTTGTTAATGTCCGGTTGTAGAAAACCTGAAGTTGACCTTAATTAAAATACATCAACCGCGTGTGTTACCATGATGGTCTCTTCTCGGCGGGGTCCGGGTAGTGAACACGGTGTTGGAGTAATGCTTGACGTAGGTTGTTCTAGGATCACTTCTTGATCATAGTTGGTCGACCATGCTTTTGCCTTCTCTTCTCGCTCTCTTTTGCGAATAAGTTAGCCACCATATATGCTAGTCGCTTGCTGCAGCTCCACATCATACCTTTGCCTTACCTATAAGCTTAAATAGTCTTGATCGCGAGGGTGTGAGATTGCTGAGTCCCCGTGACTCACAGATACTTCCAAAACCAGTTTGCAGGTGCCGATGTTACCGAGCGGGTGACGTAACCAAGCTCAAGGAGGAGCTCTTTGAAGATCTTGTCCTTAGTGTTGTTTTGTTCCAGTTGATCAGTAGTGGAGCCCAGTTGGGGTCGATCGGGGATCCGTGTCGCTTTTGGGGTAGTCTTCTTTTATTTTGGTTCCGTAGTCGGACCTTGATTGTATCTGGATGATGTAATGCTTTATTCATGTATTGTGTGAAGTGGCGATTGTAAGCCAACTGTGTATCTCTTTCCCTTATGTATTACATGGGTTGTGTGAAGATTACCTCACTTGCGACATTGCTTTCAATGCGGTTATGCCTCTAAGTCGTGCTTCGACACGTGGGAGATATAGCCGCATCGAGGGCGTTACAAGTTGGTAATCAGAGCCTTCCCCGACTTAGGAGCCCCCTGCTTGATCGAATCGCTGGCGTTATTGAGTCTAGAAATGTTTTGAGTCATTTAGGAATTATATATATCGGAGAGTTAGGACTTCTTTTTACTCCTCAGTCCCTTCGTCGCTCTGGTGAGGCATCTTGACGTAGAGTTTTAACTCTTCTCTTCTCATATTTCACTAAAAAAAATTAGGATCATGCGGGTATCTTGGAATCGTTCTGATGGTTTTGTGACGAGAAAACAGTGCTTGGTGCCTCCTGACATTTAGGGGTTGTGGCAGTGTCCTGGGGAGTTGAGCTCCTAGGTGTTGTCGTCACAATTTTATCGTTGCAGTTCTGGAATACCTGAGTTTAGTTTCGCCGACATCAAAAATCTCTTTTATGCAGTTGTTGGTGAGATAACCTCGATGCCACCCAGTACTGGGGTGGGAGTTCGGGAGTATTGCCATAACTCGTATAATGGATGCTTTTCGTTGGTTGAGGTAAACGATTTCCGAAGATTTCTTGGTTATGTGTTGAAGGATGGATACAGCTGGATGTAGGATTTGCTAGCTTTGGGTGAGATATTATGCTTCCCCTGTATCCCCAACACCTGATTGCATAACTGGAAAGTTTCGGGAGTTTATAAGTGGGAATTCAAGTAGCTCTTAGGATTTCTTTCTGATAGATGTATGATATGAAATTGGGGTTCGACGTCTAGTGGTCCGCCTATCCACGGTTGGTTTTAAAGTGGTCTCGTTGTGTCTTAAAGAGTCCTTGGCTATGCCAACTCGGGGACGCTTCGTATGTCATGTACACTACCTTGTACATGATGGTGCTGTACGATCGAGCCCGTGTAGGCCCCACCACGAAAACTTCGGACGAAATCTCTATCATATGTTTGTTCCGGCTTATTCTGCAAGCCAATCCTTTGTTTTTGTTTTCAGTTGTGGTATTCGAGTTGCTTCGATGTCAAATGTTGATTCCATGCCTTTTCCTAAGTGATGTTCTCATATTCCTATGTGAATACAAATCCTTCATGATAATCGAGATTGTCATGTCAATCCTTTTCAACCGGTGTGATTCTCTTCAAGACGATCCTATCATTTTTCCTATTTGCAAGATCCAATCTCAGTTCTTCCCAACGGTGTTTGTTTTCATCCATCCCAAGTTTCCTTTGTTTTTCCCGCCCACCCACCCTTGTTTCTTCAAGGACTCGGATTTCTTTATCAAGTATCCATCTTATGGATGTGAATCCTCTTTACTCCTCTCTTTCAATGTTCTTATCCGGTGATTCTCATGAAGATCCTGACGGAACCTCAAGTTCATAATTATTCATTCTCTTTTCTTCTCCGGTGGACCAATTCATGCTTTTGGTGTTGATCATATCCCTTTTTCCTCGTTTCAAATACCTTCTCATGCCGGTGTTTCTTATATTCATTCATGTCTCGCTATTCAATTGTTCCGGAGTACTCAAGATATCTCGAAGATTCGTGTCTCCACTCTCCTTTCGTTCAAACTCTGTCGAGGTTATCTCATTCAAGCCTTTTATTCAACCGGTGCTATCTATCTCTCTTCAAATCTTTTCAACGGTGTTTCTTTTGAGTGGGCCCTAACCCACAGGTCTTTTCCCAGGATCTTACCTGACTCTTCTTATTCTCCTGGAGTTATTCTCAAATCTTCTAATGCTTGACGTAAGAATGAATTATCATTAGTCAAATGTCTTCTCCAAGATCTTCCAAATTCTGTTCATCATTGGTTCAACTTTTCTATTCTTCTTTATTCCAGAGTGTCTCAACAATTCACGGTGGGGTTTCTAGTCGTCATTCTCAGATTTTGAAGACCGAAGAATTTTTCCTCCATATCTTGCTCCATTCTCTTCAAGATTCATGGCTCTAGCTTCGTGCCATCTTCTCATAATTGTTTTCGATTGTGAGTATTCTTTCCACCTATCCGGAGCAATTCAAGAGTCTTCTCAGTTTGATTATCCGGAGTCCATAAATTCAGGTTTATTCATTCCAGCTTTCAGCTCTCATACTCAAAATCATACCAGTGCTTAAATCAAGGACTCTCTAATCAGCTCGTAATCTATTTGTTCTCATATCAAGCTTATTCTTTTCATTGTTGGTTTTTTTCAACAACTACGTTTGACCCTTCTCCTAAGGATGCCTTTTCAAGTTCAATTGTGGCAGAAGTTGTCATTTTCTTCTCAATTCCTTCTCTTCCAATTATCTATCTTCTATTTCTTTCTTCCTGAGGCATTGTGATGTTGCTGTCTTCGTCCCATCAACTCATTTTGCCAAGTTCATATTCTTTTCCTCGCATATCCCATTTAACCGGAGTGTTGTGCCCTTTTTCTCAAGTTCTTTTCGCCTTATCAAGTCTTGCATCTCTTTTCAACAGGAGTGCTATCTGAATTTGTTCTTCCTTTTTCCTCTTTTCTAACGGAGTGTTTTCAACTTCATTCATCTCTGTTGCATTCTTTTCTCGAATTGGCTCAACCTTCTCAAGGTTCTTTGGTTTCACTCGTTTGTCAAAGAAGCAACTTAGTTTTACCTCTTCTCTTTCTCTTCCGTTTTCCCCTCCGATGCCATCCTAGATCTCGGGACGAGATCCTCTCGTAGTGGTGGAGTGTTGTGACGCCCCAAGACCGGAGCTTCCGTTGCCTTCCAGGGTTTCCGGGTTTCATCGTGTGATTTGTTTGGTTCATCGCTTTCATCTTCGCATCATGTCATCATGCCATCATCTCATAAATCTTTTACAACTCAACTAAATAAATGGCATGGATCTTTGATCCATTTAAACTGAGGGAATTCACATGGTGTTTCTCTTTGCAACATATCCTCTCGATATTTAGAGAGCTATAGTAAATATTCCAACTATTTGGATTTACCGCAAACACACTTGCAAATTTTACCCATGCCTTTGTTATCTCGCTTCTTGACCTCGAACCTTGCCCGTAAATTCTTTCGTCGTTTTCCGGAGCTCCACCAAAAATCCGAACATTTTTGGATCTTCCCAACTGTCAGTGTCAAAACCGGCGGATCTCGGGTAGGGGGTCCCGAACTGTGCGTCTAGGCCGGATGGTAACAAGAGGCAGGGAACACGATGTTTTTACCCAGGTTCGGGCCCTCTCGATGGAGGTAATACCCTACTCCTGCTTGATTAATATTGATGATATGGGTAGTACAAGAGTAGATCTACCACGAGATCAAGGAGGCTAAACCCTAGAAGCTAGCCTATGGTATGATTGTTGTATATGGAGTTGATTGCCTATGGACTACAACCCTCTGGTTTATATAGACACCGGATAGGGTTAGGGTTACACAGAGTCGGTTACAATGGTAGGAGATCTTGAATATCCGCATCGTCAAGCTTGCCTTCCACGCTAAGGAAAGTTCCATCCGGACACGGGACGAAGTCTTCAATCTTGTATCTTCATAGTCCAGGAGTCCAGCTGAAGGTATAGTCCGGCTACCCGAACACCCCCTAATCCAGGACTCCCTCAGTAGCCCCTGAACCAGGCTTCAATGACGACGAGTCCGGCGCGCAAATTGTCTTCGGCATTGCAAGGCGGGTTCCTCCTCCAAGTCCTTCATAGAAGATTGTAAACACCAAGAGTAGTGTCCGGCTCTGCAAAATAAGCTTCCACATATTGCCATAGAGAGAATAATATTAACACAAATCAAATCTGCCGACGTATTCCGCAGTGCATCATCACACTACAGCCAAGTCCTTCGCTCGAATCGTTTTCACTTTTCCACCTCAGCATGTTTTGCGAGGCGGTTTCCTTGGTACGTCTTGTCAAAGCAGAGATCGTGTACCCCCCCTTTTACGGGATTCTCATCAATACGGACGTGGGTAACCCAACCGCACCACTTATCACGGCGCTTGGGAGGAAAGCGAGTTTTACTAGGCAGGTGGGGACGCACAAAGGGGACAAGGATCCACCTTTTTACCTATGCCTTCTTCCTCCTTTGCCTATCCATCTCCTACGCACCCGAGCTCCAGCGCCCAAGCCCGCGCTTACTACCTCAACCTCCTCCAGCAATGTCCGGAGCGGGAGGCAAGTGGATGGTCTCCTCCGTCACGGAGGGCCATGTCAAAAAGCTAAGGAAGGCCGCATACTTGTCCAAGGACATCGCGCACCGGCTTCCCGAGGAAGGGCAGCTTCTCCCCACCCCAAGGCCCCATGAGAGGGTAGTATTCCTTCCCCACTTCCTCCGCGGACTGGGTTTCCCACTCCACCCATTTGTCCGGGGGCTCATGTTCTACTATGGCCTGGATTTCCATGATCTGGCCCCGAACTTCGTCCTCAACATCTCGGCGTTTATCGTCGTGTGCGAGGCTTTCCTCCGCATCCGCCCCCATTTCGGCCTCTGGCTCAAGACCTTCAACGTCAAGCCCAAGGTGGTGCGTGGCACCAGGCGGAGTGCAGAGGCGCCATGGCGGGCAAGATGGCCAACGTCCTATGGCTCGAGGGCTCCTTCGTGGAGACTCTGAAGGGGTGGCAATCATGGTGGTTTTACATCATCGAGCCGCGCGATCCGAAATGGATCGCAGCCCCCGAGTTCCGATCCGGACCCCCCACGCAGCTTATGTCCTGGAAAGAGACGGGCCTGTCGTGGGGCAACGAAAAAGAGGTGACCGGATTGCAGACATGCATCCAGTCCCTGGTGAGCAAGCCGATCAAGCTTGTCAATGTAGTCCAGGTTATGCTCGTCCACCGGATCCTCCCGTGTCAACAACAGGGCTTTAATCTGTGGGAGTTCGACCCGGCGCAGCACCGAACCCTTAACCAGCTCTTTGACACGACGTATGAAGACGTTTGGAAGGTGCTAACCAAAGGCGCCGAGGCTCCCACATCCGCTTCCGAGGACCGCGGATACAGCTCGCAGCGTCACGCTATCGAGGTAAGCTATTTTCACCTTTTACAGGATGTTAAGTTTCTTCATAGTTTGACTCTATGTGGGATCTAAACTCCCTCACCTTCGACAGGCTTGGCAGGCGCAGTCCGGATCGATTAACTTTCCGGCTCCCTTGCCCGAAGACCCAGCCCCTGCTCTCCTAGTGAAGCTGCTGGTTCTGGCGCCTTAAGTGGTGCCGGAGAAGTAGGCCTAGAAGAAGAAGGCCACGGGGACTCGAAAGAGTACCCGTAACGTGGTGGTGTCGGACTCGTCATCCGACGAGTCCGAGACGCTCTCCTCCCGTGAGAACGAGGAGGGGGAAGAAGAACACTCTCCCCCTCCAGTGGGGGGGGGGGGAAGAAAAGGAAGGCCGCCCCAACGGGGGAGGCCGAAGGGTCCAGGAAGAGGAAGACCCCTCCGCCGAACTACTCCCCCGACGCCAAAGAGGGTGAATAGGAGTGGCCAGATAGGGTCAAGCGTCCGGCGAAATTGTAAGTATTCGGATATCAGAGTAACTCATGACGTTGCTTTGTTGCACAGCCTTCCCTAATGTCGAATATAATTATGCAGCCCGCCCCGGGCCGAACTCAACGAGTCGTCGAGCGGCTTCCTGGATTCATCGGACGTGAACTCAGTTCCGCCCGCTGTCTCCCCCCGCACTGCAGATGACGCCGAAGTGGCGTCGCAACGAGTTCCAAGGCAGGTGAAAGTGCAACTATCCCTAGGTGGTTTTGGTAATTCAACAACATATAGCTCATTGAGCTAATGCTATTCCAAGATGACTATTTCAGGAAAGCTCAATGATTGGCATGGCATGGATGTGAAAGTGGAACCCTCAAAATGCTAAGGAAAAAGGATTGGCTCAAGCTCAAAAGCTCAAGACTCTTCATTTTATATTTTAGTGATCCAAGATCACATTGAGTCTTTAGGAAAAGCCAATACTATCAAGGAGGGATGAGGTGTTGCTTAATGAGCCTCTTGCTTCATGTGCTTAGTGATATGCTCCAAAACCCTCAACTACTTTCCGATATCCACATATGACCTAAACCCTAAGCCAAACTCGGTCATACCGATTCTTTCTATCCGGCGCCACCGAGTTTCACTTGTCATAAGCCACTGCCAAACCCTAGCACTTCGGTTCAACCGATAGGGATCTCGGTCTCACCGAGATGGGATTGCAAACTCTCTGTTTCCCTTTCATAACTTTTCGATCTCAGCAAAAGAGCGAATCGGTCCCACCGAGATTGCAATGTAAACTCTTTGTTTCCCTTTTGTAACTTTTCGGTCTCACCGAAAGAGCAAATCGGTCCCACCGAGTTTGCCTGACCAACTCTCTGGTTAGCTTATTACCAAACTCGGTCTCACCGAGTTTGTGTAATCGGTCTCACCGAGATTACGTTATGCCCAAACCCTAACCATATCGGTCCTACCTAGTTTCATGTCAGTCCCATCGAAAATCTCTAACGGTCACTAGGTTTACCTTTTCGGTCCGACCGAGTTTGTAGATTCGGTCCCACCGAGATTGGAAAACTATGTGTAACGGTTGGATTTTGTGTGGAGGCTATATATACCCCTCCACCTCCTCTTCATTCATGGACCCTCCGTGGGTGGAGCCCTCCGTGGACTCGCGCAACCATTACCCTTCGTGGGTGGAGCCCTCCGTGGACTCGCGCAATCGTTACCCTTCGTGGGTTGAAGTCTCCATCAACGTGGATGTAGGATAGCACCATCTATCCGAACCACGGGAAAAACATCCGTGTCTCCAATTGCGTTTGAATTCTCCAAACCCTTCCCTTTACATTCTTGCAAGTTGCATGCTTTACTTTCTGCTGCCAATATACTCTTTGCATGCTTGCTTGAATTGTCTGATGATTGCTTGACTTGTCCTACATTAGCTAAAATCTGCCAAGAACTAAAATTGGGAAAAGGTTAAGTTTTTATTTGGTCAAGTAGTCTAATCACCCCCCCTCTAGACATACTTTCGATCCTACAAGTGGTATCAGAGCTTTGGTCTCTATTTGCTTTGATCTCCATAGCTTTTGGTGGTCATAGCCTTGGTTTCACAACCTAGGAGAGTATGGCGTCTAGCGAGGGAAATTATCACCGTAGAGGTCCTTACTTTAATGGTACTAATTTTGCTAGTTGGAAGCATAAAATGAAAATGCATATTCTTGGACATAACCCTGCCGTTTGGGCTATTGTGTGTGTTGGTTTGCAAGGTGACTTCTTTGATGGGAAAGAACCAAACCGTGAAGCTACCGCAGATGAGTTGAAGATGTTGCAATACAATGCTCAAGCCCCGAAGAATTCAACAAAATCAGCCGTCTTGAGAATGCAAAGGAAATTTGGGACACTTTGATTGATATGCACGAAGGTACCGACTCCGTCAAGGAATCCAAGTTGGATGTGCTTCAAAGTCAACTTGACAAGTTCAAAATGAAGGATGGTGAAAGTGTCGCTGAAATGTACTCTAGGCTTGCTCTCATCACAAATGAGATTGCCGGCTTAGGAAGTGAAGAGATGACCGATAGATTCATCATCAAGAAGATTCTAAGAGCCTTGGATGGAAAATATGATACCGTGTGCACATTGATCCAAATGATGCCCAATTACAAAGATCTCAAGCCAACGGAGGTGATTGGAAGAATTGTTGCTCATGAGATGTCACTTAAGGATAAAGAGGAACTTCACAACAAATCAAGTGGTGCCTACAAAGCCTCATGTGAAGCCCCTACATCATCAAGTGAGAAACAAAACTTCAATGAAGAATTGAGCTTAATGGTGAAGAACTTCAACAAGTTCTACAAGAGTAGAAGCAAAGATAGAAGCTTCAAGTCAAGGTCCTACAATGACAAAAGATCTTCTAGTCAAGAGCGAAACTGCTACAGTTGTGGAAGACCCGGACACTATTCCAATGAGTGTACGGCTCCCTACAAGAGAAGAGAAGATTCTCCAAAAAGAAGAAGCAAAGAATCACCACCAAGAGAGAGGAGTAGAGATGATCGTTATGAACGAAGATACTCACGGAGAAGAAAGGATTCGGAAAGGAAGGAAAAATCATCAAGGAGCTACACAAAACGAAGACATCAAGCTCATGTTGGTGAATGGGTATCCAGCTCCGACTCCGACAGCCACTCCGAGAGAAGTTATCACTCCGACTCCGAAGATACTCAAGATGAAGGTGTTGCCGGTCTAGCACTTGTGTCAACCAACTCCTACGACATATTTGACTCACCAAATGAAGGCATTGGAAGATGGTTCATGGCCAAAGGTCCTAAGGTAACACACCCCGAGTATGTTGATTTCAATAGTGATGAAGATGACTTGTTAGGTGATGATTTGCTTGTTGACAACTCTAGTGATGAATACTATGATGAAACGTCAATTAATCATGCTAATCAAGATAAAATGAATGACAATGATAAGGAGAAGATTGAGGCTCTAACTAAAGAACTAAACACTCTTAAGTTAGCTCATGAAACTATCTTCGAAGATCATCGAGAACTTTTAAGAGCTCATGAGAAATTACGCTTTGAAAAGCTCAATCTTGAGCAAGAGCATGAGTTCTTAAAAGCAATCAATGATGATCTCCGCAAGAAAAGTTCTTCTTACATTGCCAAGCGTTTACTCTTATCCACTTACATGCCTCAAGTCAAGTCTAGTAACAAGAACAAGAAAGATTCTTCCTCTAGCAGTAACAATGATCATGCTAAATCCAATATTGTTGCTTCTAGTAGTTCTCTTGATTCCACTAATGATTCTCTTAGCCAAGTTACACTTGAGCAAGAAAATAGCTTATTGAAGGGAATTATAGAGAAAGGAGCGTACAAAAGCCTTGCCGGGAGTAAGCAATTCGAGGAAATTGTGCGCAAGCAAGGAATGCACCGGAAGAATCAAGGTGTTGGTTTTGAACGAAAGTTCAATCCTAATGGAGTTGAGTGGGAAGAAGATCAATACCCCAAGACAAAGTTTGTTCCTCAACAAGAGAAGTATGATACTTCTTTCAAGGGGACACAAGCTCAAGATGATCTTCCACCACAAGACTACAAGCAAAAAGGCAAGGACAAGCTTCAAGAGGAAATTGATGCATTTGAAGAAGCTCCTAAGACCTTAGTCAAGTGGATTCCCAAGACTACTCCAAGTTCCACTTCATCAAGTACGACTACAACTCCAAGGATTCCCATCAAGATGGTGTGGATCCAAAAGAAGAAGAACTAGAGAGTTCTTGAGGGTGACTCCGCCAACATACTTCACTCTTATCATTTTGGCAAGAACAAGTGCAATCAACTTCCACATCTTTCACTAGTTCAAGGAGTTACAAACCCTCTTGTTGGTAAGACAAGGGACAAGGTAACCTAAAAGTTTTCATGGACATCATCTTGTGTGTGCATCACTCTATGTCTGTGGATATCCTTGTTTGTTCCTTGTGGGACTAACCCATGTAGGTATTGAAAGTGCAATTCACTCAAATGGATAGCTCCAAGTGATCTACATCAACATTGAGCATCCACATCTTCAACATGTACATGAAGTCATCATCGACAAAACTCGAGGTTAGTTCATCCCTCTAAGGGGGGATATCACATCTAGGGGGAGCTTTACTCTAAGACTTGAGCTAAAGCAACTCTAAAGATGTGAACACAACAATGCTTTATGTAAAAGTGGTAACCCCACTTGAGCTTAAACGATGAGTATGACCTATGATCAAGTGTTCTCACTTGACTCCTAAGTCAATATACTCATATATAGATGACCTTGTCATCGCAAATTGCTTGATAGATGCTAGAATTGGTTGTGCATGCCTTGTCACATATTTCATTTGCCATCTTATTGTGTGAGCATGCTGGTTGCATATTTTACTCATTAGAGGACATCCACTTGTTGTTTTGATTGTTTGGTTTTATTTCCTTTTGCCAAGTGGATGGACAAGAATGCCTAAGAACCTCCTCTAGCTATCTATGCTTTTCTCGTCTCAAACTCTATTCATGCTACATCACAAAATTTGATCAAGTCAGATTCGAACCACTCTGTGTGAGGAGCGCTCGGAGTCCCCGATTCGTCATAGACTTAAACTTCCAAAACCTCTTTATGATTCTCGGTCTGACCGATACCCTACTTTCGGTCCTACCGAGATCATTAAGTTGATCTAGGTTTTCGATCTCGGTGCAACCGATTTGAACCATTCGGTCACACTGAGTTGCAACAACTGTATACAGTTTTGCATCTCGGTGCCACCGAGTTGTTCCACTCGGTCACACCGATAGGGTCGGGCTATATACAGTCACGAGCAAAAATTTGGAAATTTCTCCGAACCCCTTCGCCCGCGCGATAGCCTGCTCTGCCAACTTGGTCTCCGGATCGTCTCCTCGCCGCCAGCCGCCTCCAATCGCTGGTCTCCATCACCGTCAACGGAAATTCAACCCCGCCGTTGCCGCCGTAGCGAGTCTCCGCCGAACTAGGGTATGGACTCGATCTTTGTGCTATTCCCCAATCCGATTCTTAGCACATTGTGATCATCATGATTCTTGCCACGTTTGTTAAACTTCTATCCAGTCAATGAACTCGTAGATTAGGTTTAATTCGAAAATTTTAGGGTTAGGTTTCCGCCGAAACCATCCCGGACCCACCGAGTTGAAAAACTCGGTCCCACCGATTTGGCTTATGCCATTGCACAAGTGAGACTCGGTCTGACCGAGAATTACTTATCGGTGTGGCCGATTTTGGAACTCTGTGAAACCCTAGCAGTCTCGGTGCCACCGAACTGTGACTCGGTCTGACCAAGTTCACTAGTTTAGGTGCCAAAACTGCTTCGGTATCACCGAGTTTAGAAATCGGTAGATCCGAGATGCTTTCAGTGGGAAACTAAAACTAAGTTTTTGAATTATTCTTTTGCAAAAATCTCTGCATTTTGTGATGCTCATCCACTCTATCTCATCTATAACCTATTCACAGGGTCAGCAGTCAGAGTTTGCATCATGTCAGACCAAAGTGATAGCCAGAACTTGTCAGAGCAGCAAGTGCAGATGAGTGAGGGCACTAGTCCCTCAAGTTCCTCAGATGATGGCAGCAGGAGCACCCCTAGCAATCTGCCTAAAGCTGCCACAAGACAGAGAAAGAAGAGAACCTCAGACTCAGAAGATGAGGATTATGTGGCAGAAGAGGAAGCAACTTCCAAGAGAGTTGAGCCAGCACAGGGCATAAAACCAGGGATGAAGATCAAAAGGCCAGCAGGCAGGCAGGCTATGTCAAAGGCCAGAGCTTAAACTGAGAAGCCCACTCCCATTGAGCCAGTTGCTGCTGAAGGCAAGAAGAGGAAAGAAAGGGTGAAGAAAACTGTAGACAGAGTGCTTGGCAAGGCTTCCATCATGGAAGATGAGGAGGAAGAAGAAGAGGTAGCTGCACCAGCACCTAAGGCACCCAAGCTGATGGGTGATGCCATAAGAACATGGGCAGCTGCTTCCAAGGCCAAGCCAGCTCCAAAGCCAAAGACAAAGAGGAACACAAGAAGCATCCCAGCTACTGAGAAGAACAAGGCCCCAGTGCCTGAAGCTGCAGAAGAAGAAGAAGAGAATGTTCTTAGAAAGCTCAAGCCCAAGATCCCAGACCACAACGATGCTCATCCTATGGCTGAGGATATGAAACTCAGGAGAGATTCAGGGCTCCGGAAGTGGAGAGAAGCAGACCCGTATGCTTCAAGGAGAAGGACTGCAGTTGACTACAGGTTTCACACCAAGGAGCAGCAAGACTTTTATGAGACAGTGCTGCTAGACAAGAAGCCAATTGTCTGTGATATGAGATGGGTTGATTGGCAATACATCAAGGACAACGAAGAGTACTACCCTGGAGTGCAGGACAGCTTCAAGGCATGTGGAGTAGAGGACTTTGTTGGGCAGAAGCTCACAAAGTGGAACAAGGAACTCATCATGCAGTGTACTCCACAGCCCATTTCTATCCAGATGGCAGGATTGTATGGATGTCAGAGGGTACGAGGTACCAGTCTACAGTTGCTGAATGGGCTCAGCTGATTAATGCCCCAGAAGAGCATGATGATAACTTGGACATTTATGCCAAGAAGAAGATGGACCACAACTCAATGTCAAACATGTATAAGGAGATTCCAAATTAAGCACTTGATACGTTCAAGTTTGGCTCAGTACACTATCTTCTGTCAGGGCTGCCAACCATCAACTGGATTCTTAGGCACACCCTATTGCCCAAGTCTGGAGATCACAAGATGATCAGGGGCCACGCGATCAACTTGCTTCATATCTTTGACGTGCCACAGAAATTCAAAGTCATGAGCCTTATGATTGAAACAATCAAGAGGACAGCAGCAGACCAGAAGAGGAGCTGTGGATATGCCCCACAGATTCAGGAGCTCATCAACTCTAAGATGGGCACGGGCATATACTTATTGGACAAGGAACACCTGCCCATCCGTCCAGACTTTGAAGATAATCAAGTGGTCATGACTGAGAATGAGCCATCATCTGACCAAGCACAAGCCAAGAAGGAGAAGGCGAGGAAGGAGAAAGCTGCCAAGATGCCTACTCAAGAGGAGGCATCTGAATATTTCCTGAAAACCAAACAAGAGCAGCTTGGTTACTTGATTGCATCCACCCTGCGGATTGAGAAAGGACTAGCCACCCTAACTCAGAACCAGGCAATCTTAGAGAGGATCATGGAACAAAAGTTCTATGACTTGGATGTCAAAGTGACAGAGATTCAGACTGCAGTGGAGCAGCTCCAGGATGACATGCAGGAGAGGAGAGGCAAGACTACAACTGATGCCTTTGCCAGAGTGCCACGAGGTCCGAGGTCGTCTGCAGTGCCAG
Source organism: Triticum urartu (assembly GCF_003073215.2). Taxonomy (NCBI): domain Eukaryota; kingdom Viridiplantae; phylum Streptophyta; class Magnoliopsida; order Poales; family Poaceae; genus Triticum; species Triticum urartu. The sequence goes on from NC_053025.1 coordinate 391,652,109, forward strand.
TTGCTGACCCCAGAGCCACCACATCTGCGCCAGCTACAGCCTCAGTTTCACCAGCTCCAGCGTCCACTTCAGCCTCGACCCCGACCACGTCTACAGAAGGCTTCGTCCTTGGAGTGCTCCGGACTCCACCACCACCTGAAGATCAAGCCTGAGTGTCAACTTAGCACTATGCATTTTCTAGGAACTTTTTGGTAACTTGTTGCCAAAGGGGGAGAAAATGTATAGATCATAGGCTTCAAGAGAGAGAGTGTTGCTTTTAGTGTTGCTTTTATTCTCTCTTGTTTTATTTGGTGGTTTTTCGAACTTTGTTTGCTTTTGTGTGAGATACTATGTCATTGCTCGTGAGACATTGATGATCATGTGTTTGATCATAATCTACACTTAATTTTTGCTTAATATTATCATCTTATCTATCTTATGTGATCATTCACTATTCTTGGTGATGAGTGCATGTATTTCATTCTTATCATTTTAAGCGCTCCACCAAGATGTATGTGACATGGAAGAGTAACCCATGACTCTAACTATTTGTGCATTTGCAGTCCAAAGCAAATTTTAAATATGCACAAATTTAGGGGGAGCTCTTACTTGTCACATACTTCTCAAAGCGACGATATATTTCATGCTTATTATCATTTGTCGAAGCTTTGATCTATATGTTGTCATCAATTACCAAAAAGGGGGAGATTGAAAGTGCAACTATCCCTAGGTGGTTTTGGTAATTCATAACAACATATAGCTCATTGAGCTAATGCTAGTGCAAGATGACTATTTCAGGAAAGCTCAATGATTGGCATGGCATGGATGTGAAAGTGGAACCCTCAAAATGCTAAGGACAAAGGATTGGCTCAAGCTCAAAAGCTCAAGACTCTTCATTTTATATTTTAGTGATCCAAGATCACATTGAGTCTTTAGGAAAAGCCAATACTATCAAGGAGGGATGAGGTGTTGCTTAATGAGCCTCTTGCTTCATGTGCTTAGTGATATGCTCCAAAACCCTCAACTACTTTCCGATATCCACATATGACCTAAACCCTAAGCCAAACTCGGTCATACCGATTCTTTCTATCCGGCGCCACTGAGTTTCACTTGTCATAAGCCACTGCCAAACCCTAGCAATTCGGTTCAACCGATAGGGATCTCGGTCTCACCGAGATGGGATTGCAAACTCTCTGTTTCCCTTTCGTAAATTTTCGGTCTCACCGAAAGAGCGAATCGGTCCCACCGAGATTGCAATGTAAACTCTTTGTTTCCCTTTTGTAACTTTTCGGTCTCACCGAAAGAGCAAATCGGTCCCACCGAGTTTGCCTGACCAACTCTCTGGTTAGCTTATTACCAAACTCGGTCTCACCAAGTTTGTGTAATCGGTCTCACCGAGATTACGTTATGCCCAAACCCTAACCATATCGGTCCTACCGAGTTGCATGTCAGTCCCACCGAAAATCTCTAACGGTCACTAGGTTTACCTTTTTGGTCCGACCGAGTTTGTAGATTCGGTCCCACCGAGATTGGAAAACTGTGTGTAACGGTTGGATTTTGTGTGGAGGCTATATATACCCCTCCACCTCCTCTTCATTCGTGGAGAGCCATCAGAACACATACAAAATTCCAACTCATATGTTCTGAGAGAGAACCACCTACTCATGTGTTGAGACCAAGATATTCCATTCCTACCATATGAATCTTGATCTCTAGCCTTCCCCAAGTTACTTTCCACTCAAATCTTCTTTCCACAAAATCCAAATCCTATGAGAGAGAGCTGAGTGTTGGGGAGACTATCATTTGAAGCACAAGAGCAAGGAGTTCATCATCAACACACCATTTGTTACTTCTTGGAGAGTGGTGTCTCCTAGATTGGCTAGGTGTCACTTGGGAGCCTCCGACAAGATTGTGGAGTTGAACCAAGGAGTTTGTAAGGGCAAGGAGATTGCCTACTTTGTGAAGATCTACCGCTAGTGAGGCAAGTCCTTCGTGGGCGATGGCCATGGTGGGATAGACAAGGTTGCTTCTTCGTGGACCCTTCGTGGGTGGAGCCCTCCGTGCACTCGCGCAACCATTACCCTTTGTGGGTGGAGCCCTCCGTGGACTCGCGCAACCGTTACCCTTCGTGGGTTGAAGTCTCCATCAACGTGGATGTAGGATAGCACCACCTATCCGAACCACGGGAAAAACATCTGTGTCTCCAATTGCGTTTGAATTCTCCAAACCCTTCCCTTTACATTCTTGCAAGTTGCATGCTTTACTTTCCGCTACCAATATACTCTTTGCATGCTTGCTTGAATTGTGTGATGATTGCTTGACTTGTCCTACATTAGCTAAAATCTGTCAAGAACTAAAATTGGGAAAAGGTTAAGTTTTTATTTAGTCAAGTAGTCTAATCACCCCCCTCTAGACATACTTTTGATCCTACAGCAGGAGGAGGTGGTCCTGGAGGAGCCGCAAGGCGACCTCCCGGACTCCAGGAGTAAAGGGGACAAGACCCCCAGGGCACCAAGTCCGGCTTTGTGCCAGACACCGCGCCGGAATCTTTAACAGTTTCGGACCGCAATAGGTGAACTCCTTCCAAGAGGAGCAAGCCTTCTGAGCCGGCGGCCTCCGTCCAGCCGGAGGTGCCGGACAATCTGCTGGAGGTGCTTGACGACGCCTCCATCGACGAGGAGCACCGTACTATTATGAGTACGGTGATCCAAAAGGTTCGGTTCGCCAAGAGCGGACTGAGTGAAGCTTGCGCTAGCCTTCTAACAGGCTTTGAGGTAAGTAAAAAATATGTAAGAATATAACCGCATAGACAGTAGCCCCTGATGCTTTGTTTGGCGTTTGGAAAGAAAAGCCGAATAGAGGATCTATTAAATTTCGCAGGAGTCTAACAACAAAGAGTCAATATGCGTATGCAGCCTTCGCTGCTAGCCACCGCCGCACTGACTGCGGAGGTGGGTGCCCTGAAACAGGGACTCGAGTGGACCGAGCAAGAGCTAGGCCTTCCCAAGCGGCAGCTCGAGGAGAAAGAAGGTAAGAAATACCTTACAGAAAAAGGTGCCTATAGAAAGACGTGATTGCAAAAAATAATAGGATTGTACTGCTTATTGTAGGGGCCACGACTGAGGTGGCGACCCTCAAGCAGGCGCTGTCCGAGGCCGAAAAGAAAGCGGTCGCGGAGCGCACCGAGCGGGAAAAACTTGAGGCCCGTGTCGGCGAGGTGCAGCAAGAGCTTCAGGCTCTCATGAAAAAACATGAGAGTCTGGAGCTTGAGTCAAAGACGCAAGCGTCCGAGCTCGTGGCGGCCCTTGAGACTACCAAGTCTGCCAAGGCCGAAGCCCAAAAGGCCATCCAAGAGTTGGAGGAGGTGAAAAAGATAGCAGCGGGTAAGGCATTCTTTATGCAAAGCACAAATATAAAAGTAAACTACTTGTTACTTACCCGAATCCGGAGCTCTCCAGGGGCATTCGCAGATCTTTCCCGCACCGTATCCGACGCCGCCGCATTCTACCGAGCTGAAGAGGGCAGCTCGACGGAGAAGGTGTTCTGGTCTGAGTATGCTGAGGCCGGACACCCTGTGCCCTTAAGCGACCAGCTGAAACAGCTGGTCGAGCTCCACAAGGTGGCCGAACAGGCCATGAAGGGCTTCATAGTTCGGTTGTGGCCCAGAGAGGCCCTGCCTGGGAGATACTTCGGGCTGGTGCGGCGGCTGGTGGAGGCCTGTCCAAGGCTCGAGGTCATCAAGCGCTCCGTCTGCATCGAAGGTGCCCGTAGGGCCCTTGCCCGTGCAAAGGTGCACTGGGGTAAGCTGGACGGTGAGAAGCTTGTTAGGGACGGGCCGCCACCGGGGAAGGAGCATCGCAAGCCCGAGAACTACTATAAGGATGTTCTTGCGGGTGCCCGCCTTGTGGCGGATGAGTGTACCAAGGATGTAATTTTGGAATGAACTCGCTCGTGTTTATCCTGTGCACTGAAAACTTGTTCATATGCGCTAAGCAATGCTTATTGAATTTAAAATATTACTTTCTATGCGGCCGTTTATAAAAAATTGAGAGATGGCCAGTCGTCGGCTTCTGCCCCCATGCCACTAGTGCTGGGGTGTTCGGGATAAACCTGAGCGCTCTTTTTCCCATAGTTGGGTCCTTCGAGGGAGGCGCTCAGCACAACGAACCAGGCAATCGAACTATAATGCTTGAACACTCTCACTTAGCCATAGAACTCGATAATTTTAAATTTCGGCGAAGCCCCTAGTTCGGAAGACCGAGTTCGGGGCGCTATCCACGCCTTGGCCGGACAGGGACTCGAAAAACCTCTCGAATAGCGACCGGTCTCTCGCCACATCATGACAGTCAGTTTTAGCTTTCTCCACTGAGGTGCTTAACCCAGCTGAACCGGGGCACAATCGCAATGGTTCTCCTAGTGCTACCTTAGCTGATAGAGCGGAACGTAAGGCACCAAAACATAGGAGCCGGGCAAACCCAACTATTGACCCAAATCATGATTCGGAGCCGATGCATATAGTGCTATAAGTTCGGGGTACCGCACTTGTGAAAGTGTATGGACTTCTCACACCGTTATGAGGGGTACTAAATCCCCTGGCGTGTTTGCCGTACCATGGTGTAGGGGTGCAATCATGTCATTTAATAAACATAAATGTGAAAATAATACAATGCAAAAAATAGACAAGAATCTAAGCATTGTTTATAGAGAGGCTATTTATCAAAGCCGAACGATACAAATAGTGCGGTAAGCAGAAGATATTGGACTATTTAGTATGTCCTGACCAGGGGCAGGCCGCGGAATTGTATTTAAGACAGGTATACCGCTCGTAACAGAGACCACCTGGGAGTTGGCCTCTACACCTGGTATACCTCTGCGAAACGGGACTATATTGAAGATTAATTCTTCGCTTTGGAAATTGTCCGGAGATCCGAAGACCACGTCAAGTGTTACTGAGCCTGTACAGTTGGCCTCTACACCTGGTATAACGCCTTTAAAGGTCGTTTTTGTGGGCTTAATCCTTGAGGGATCAATGCCCATTTTCCGCACTGTATCCTGATAAAGCAGGTTCAGGCTACTGCTGCCGTCCATGAGGACTCTTGTGAGATGAAATCCGTCGATGATTGGGTCGAGAACCAATGCGGTGAAGCCAACATGACGGATGCTAGTGGGATGGTCCCTTCGATCAAAAGTGATCGGGCAGGAGGACAATGGGTTGAACTTTGGGGTGACTGGCTCCATCGCGTATACGTCCCGTAGCGCACGCTTCCGCTCCCGCTTGGGAATGTGGGTTGCGTATATCATGTTCACCGTCCGCACTTGTGGGGGAAAGCCCTTCTGTCCATTGTTGTTCGGCGGCTTGGGCTCCTCCTCGTCGTCGGTGTGCAGCCCCTTGTCTCTGTTTTCGGCCCTTAACTTGCCTGCCTACTTGAACACCCAACAATCCCTGTTAGTGTGATTGGCTGGCCTTTCGGGGGTGCCATGTATCTGGCACAAGCGATCGAGTATTCGGTCCAAACTGGACGGGCCCTGAGTATTCTTTTTGAATGCCTTTTTCCGCTGACCGGATTTATAGCCTTTGAATCCGGCATTGACTGTCGTGTCTTCATTGCTGTCATTGCTAACGTGGTGTTTTTGCTTATTCCGACGTGTCCTGCCACTTTTGTCCTTGGTATTCGAATTACAAGGGTTCTTTGATAAGTTGTTACTGCGAGCTAGCCAGCTGTCTTCTCCCGCGCAAAAGCGGGTCATGAGTGTCATGAGGGCTGCCATGGATTTCGGCTTTTCCTGTCCCAGGTGCCGGGCAAGCCACTCGTCAAGGATGTTATGCTTGAAGGCTGCTAGGGCCTCTGCGTCCGGGCAGTCAACTATCTGGTTTTTCTTTGTTAGGAACCGTGTCTAGAATTGTCTGGCCGATTCCTCTGGCTGCTGAATTATGTGGCTTAAGTCATCGGCATCCGGTGGTCGCACGTAAGTGCCCTGGAAGTTGTCGTGGAATGCGGCTTCCAGGTCCTCCCAAGAACCGATTGAGTCTGCTGGCAAGCTATTAAGCCAATGCCGGGCCGGTCCTTTAAGTTTGAGCGGGAGGTATTTGATGGCGTGTAGATCATCGCCGCGTGCCATGTGGATGTGAAGGAGATAATCCTCGATCCATACCGCCGGATCTGTTGTGCCATCGTATGATTCGATGTTTACGGGTTTGAAACCCTCTGGGATTTTATGATCCATTACTTCATTCGTGAAGCATAGAGGGTGTGCGGCGCCTCTGTACTGGGCTATATCACGACGCAGATCGGAAGAGCTATGTCTGTTGTGTTCGGCCCGGCCGGATTTGTTGTATCTGGAGTGAAGATCATTGTCACATGCCGTAGGGTGCCTATGTGATCCGTAGATCGATCTTGTTTGTCTTGCCTTATCCTCCAGTATGTCTCGCAGGTCTGGCACATTTTCCCGTGCCTTAGTTGAGCGGCGTCGGGGCATGGCTTGGGTGGAGGGCCGAGAGGCCTCTCTGTCACGGCCGCGAGGTGGCTGGTCTGCCATGTCATGCGCTGGTGATGTAGGTGCTTCCTCCTCTGATCGGGGTAGCGCCCTGCGTTTCGGGTAATTCTTGGAGGGGCGTTCGGGTTCATACTCTTTGGCCGCAGGGACTTCAATCCATCTGTCAGCTAGCAAATCTTGGGCAGCTCTAAGCTATTGCTGCTTTTTCTTGAGGCTGCTTGCCGTGGCTAAAAGCCTGCGTTTAAAATGCTCTTGTTCGGCGGGGTCTGATGGTATGACGAATTCGTCGTCATCGAGGCTTGCCTCGTCTTCGAGGGGAGGCGTATGGTTATCATCCTCGACCTCTCGGTCTGCCGCTCTCTCATGAGGGCTGGCTTCTCCATCTTCCTGTGCCGAATCTTGCTGAGGTGGGTGTTCTTCGGCGCTATCCGGGGTAGTATTATCTCCCGTGCCGGAATCACCGTTTTTGCTTTGGCGGGATTTAGAGCAGCGCCGCTGACGCCGGTGCTTTGGTTGTTTCTTGGGGGCGTCATCCCCCACTGTTCCATCGCCATCTCCATCTTTTGGAGTATCCACCATATATATGTCATATGACGAGGTGGCCTTCCAGCGCCCTACAGGTGCTGGTTCCTGTTCGTCTCCTACATCATCATCCATGTCGTCGATGTCTTCGGAGCCGAAGTCAAGCATGTCGGTTAAATCGTCGACAGTGGCTACAAAGTGGGTGGTGGGTGGGCTTTGAATTTCCTTATCGTCCGTATCCCACCCTCGCTGACCGTAGTCCAGCCAGGGCTCTCCTGATAAAGAGAGAGACTTAAGAGAATTCAGGATGTCGCCAAAAGGCGAATGCTGAAAGATGTCTGCGGCGGTGAACTCCATTATCGGCGCCCAATCGGATTCGATTGGCAGGGGCGCGGGAGGTTCGGAGTCCGGGGAGGAGTCCGGATCCTCGGAGTCACGGGTCATGCAGAGTGTGGGGCTAGCGTTCGGCTCGATCGCTTTTGGGATCGCAGCCCCCGAGGTGACGTCCAACCGCTTATCCTCGATTGGCGCAATAGGCTCCGAGTTAGGGGTCGGAACCGATGCGTGTGCGGCCTCCAGGACACTGTCTGGGTGCAGAGCTAGATCATGCCCCTCGAGATTGTGCGGCGCGCTTGGCCGTGGCTCGAACCCGTCGAAGATCAAGTCTCCGCGGATGTCAGCCGTGTAATTTAAGCTTCCAAACCTGACTTGATGGCCAGGGGCGTAGCTTTCGATCTACTCCAGGTGGCCGAGCGAATTGGCCCGTAGAGCGAAGCCGCCGAAGATGAAGATCTGTCCGGGGAGAAAAGTCTCACCCTGGACCGCATCGTTGTTGATGATCAAAGGAGCCATCGGGCCTAAAGGCGACGACACAGAGGAACCCTCAATGAAAGCACCAATGTCGGTGTCAAAACCGGCGGATCTCGGGTAGGGGGTCCCGAACTGTGCGTCTAGGCCGGATGGTAACAGGAGGCAGGGAACACGATGTTTTTACCCAGGTTCGGGCCCTCTCGATGGAGGTAATACCCTACTCCTTCTTGATTAATATTGATGATATGGGTAGTACAAGAGTAGATCTACCACGAGATCAAGGAGGCTAAACCCTAGAAGCTAGCCTATGGTATGATGTGGAGTTGATTGCCTATGGACTACAACCCTCCGATTTATATAGACACCGGATAGGGTTACACAGAGTCGGTTACAATGGTAGGAGATCTTGAATATCCGCATCGCCAAGCTTGCCTTCCACGGCAAGGAAAGTCCCATCCGGACACGGGACGAAGTATTCAATCTTGTATCTTCATAGTCTAGGAGTCCGAATGAAGGTATAGTCCGGCTACCCGAACGCCCCCTAAACCAGGACTCCCTCACCAACCCTCACTACTTATTCAAATCATTTGAACTTAAATCAAATGAGTTTGAATTTAAACTTTCGGTCTTGACCACTTCTAATTTCCTAGTTTAAAGTCATTTTTGTGAGACTAGGAAAATAGCCCCCTTGCACAAATCCTTTCCTTAACCCTCCTTTTCTTTTTATCTCTAATTCTTTTCTCTTAAAAGAAGATTAGGGAGGAGTGAGAGAGAGCAGCAGGCCCATTCTCCTTCTAGGCCCAGCCGGCGCCCTCCCCCTAGGTGCAACCCCTCTATTGGGCCGGCCTCTAAGGCCCAACCTGCCTACCTAACCCTAGGCCCGAGCGAGGCTACATCCCGATCGATCTCTCACCCTCCTCCTCGTTCCCTCGCGCCGCCAGAACACCCATCTCTCTCGATCCCATCTCTCCCTCACAGCCTCTTCTTCCCTCATTCATCTCCTCCCTCGCCCTCTCTCTCGTTCCCTGCTCGCACCGCCAGAGACGAACACAGCTGTCGCCTCCCGATCCGGCGTCCCACGTCCTCCTCCGCCTTCGATCCGGTGCCGCCGGAGGCCACCAGCATCGCCCAGGCGCCGCGGCTCCTCCCAGCGCGCCTCCTTCCTCCCGCGTCGGCCTCTCCCTCCTTGCTCCAATGCCATGGAACTAGGCCGCCGCTCCGGTCAAGCCTTGTCGCCGGCCGACCTGAACCGAGGAGCCGTGGCCGGATCCGGTCTCCCAGACGCCCGCAGGACCTCTGCCTCACCCTGCTCGTCGTCGGAGTCCTAGCTCCACCGCCTCGTTTCTTCAGCGCCGCGGGTGCACACGAGGGCGCCTCCCATGCCCACCGTTGTCCGCTGCTGCTTCGTCTGTCGTCCCCGGCCTCCAGCCATCACGCCTTGTCTCTGCCTCCGGTGGCCATAGTGCCTTCTTCCTCTCCGCTGTGTGTACTCCTTCCTCGCGCGCGAACGGGCAGATGCCCCCTCCTCATGTCTGCACCATGCCATGGCCCTCCTGAGGCCACCACCGCACAACACCTCGTTGTCGTCCTCCTGCCTTGTTTGTGTCCATCATATTGCTCATGTTCATGTGGCTATGACAGCCGCATCCCGGCAACACTTTCGTGATCGAGGTTCGTGCCCATTTCCTTCGCTGCTCGCGCGCCACCCTGCCTTGCTGCTGCCCACTAGGGGCCTTTTATCTCGCGTTTGTTTTGGATCAGCAAGGATGAGACACCAAAAACCGTACCCGGACCCTCAAGCTTTTCTCCGAGAATTTTTCCAAGTACCATGATGATGCACCAAGTTCCACGACGACCCAAGTACCACGACTTCGCTTCTTGCTTGACAAGTACCACACGAAAACGCCAAGTACCCCTATGCACGAAGACGCCAAGACCATTTCAGATTTCACCAAGTACCACTACAGCCGGAGACCTCGACGTCCAACGCCTAAAACGATCACCGAACCGGAGATAACGCCAAGTACTAGGTCAACGAGAACCGCCAAGTTCGTCTTCCACCGTCTCCGAAATAGCCAAGTACCACGACGATACGAGAACAACTACCGTCGACCCTCGAAGACTCCATGGACGTCAAGTTTCTCGCCGTGCCCCTGAACATCTACGGAAACTTATGAGACTAAGAACGTGAACGACTACCATCGCCACGAGAACGACTACCATCGCCACGAGAACGACTACTTCCCACGACGAACCGTGAACAACCACTTCCTCTACCATCTCCGAGTACCACTACATCCCACGACGATCGTGAACGACTACACCGCTTGACCCGAACCGCTCCGATAACGCATGCTTCAAAAGGTATAACCGCCGAGACGGCCGCCCGTGAACTAATGCATGTGTGATGTATGAGATGCTCGTGCTTGCTCCATGCTCGAATTGTCGGTGCATGTTGCCCCTCTTTTTCCTTGTCACCATCGTCAACTCATGGGACACCCGGTATCAGGGAGTGCCCCACCATCTTTTGCACGCATCCGCATACTTCTCCTTTGCATCGGTATCTCAATCGAGTTACCGGAACCGGAACGTTGTAGTGGCACCGTTTTCGTTATCGTTGCCGTGGCACCCTTTTTTTTCCACCACGGTGACAAATGCCTCATAATATGCTCTTGTTAACATTTTCTTAAAACGTGCATAACTTGAACATGTCATCCGCATCATGATAACAACATCAAGAATGTTTCAAATTGTTGTTTTCTTTAGATTACTAATGCATATGGGGATTTACCGGATTTGTTGTTTGTTATATCCGGCCCCATTTAAATGGTTTAAATGGTATAGTTTTGTTATGCTTCACCTCTTGCCATGCTAACAACATTTAATCTTGTTGGGTACATAAACGAGAGGGAACTAAATAAGTCATGTGGTGTTTTCTTCAATATGCAACTCCGTTGCATATTGTGCTCCACTTAATTTGTAGGGTTGCTTGTGCACTTTGCCATGCCATGCTTCATTAAACCGGACATGCATCATACTTGATTGTGCATCATGCCATGATTATGTGTTGGTTGTTTACCATGACTGTTTGCTTCTTTCCGGTGTTGCTTCTTCGGGTTAGTTCCTATAACGTCGTGTTGTGAGGATTCGTTCGACTACGTCCGTTTGTCTTCTTCATGGACTCGTTCTTCTTCCTTGCGGGATCTCAGGCAAGATGACCATACCCTCGAAATCACTTCTATCTTTGCTTGCTAGATGCTCGCTCTTTTGCTATGCCTATGCTGCGATACCTACCACTTTCTTACCATGCCTCCCGTATTGTTAAGCCAAGCCTCTAACCACCTTGTCCTAGCAAACCGTTGTTTGGCTATGTTACCGCTTTGCTCAGCCCCTCTTATAGCGTTGTTAGTTGCAGGTGAAGATTGGAGCTTGTTCCATGTTGGAACATGGTTATTTTGTTCGGATATCACAATATCTCTTATTTAATTAATGCATCTATATACTTGGTAAAGGGTGGAAGGCTCGGCCTTATGCTTGGTGTTTTGTTCCACTCTTGCCGCCCTAGTTTCCGTCATATCGGTGTTATGTTCCAGGATTTTGCGTTCCTTACGCGGTTGGGTTATAATGGGAACCCCTTGACAGTTCGCCTTCAATAAAACTCCTCCAACAATGCCCAACATTGGTTTTACCATTCGCCACCTAGCCTTTTATTTCCCTTGGGTAGGCCTGCCCAAGGGTCATCATTATTTTAACCCCCCCGGGCCAGTGCTCCTCTGAGTGTTGGTCCGAACTGGGCAGCCTGCGGGGCCAGCTTGGGGAAACTCGAGGGTTGGTTCTACTCGTAGCTTGACCTATCTAAGTGTGCCCTAAGAACGAGATATGTGCAGCTCCTATCGGGATTTGTCGGCACATTCGGGCGGTGTTGTTGGACTTGTTTTACCATTGTCGAGGATGTCTTGTAACCTGTATGCCGAGCCTGATCGGATTGTCTTGGGAGAAGGAATATCCTTCGTTGACCGTGAGAGCTTGTGATGGGCTAAGTTGGGACACCCCTGCAGGGATTTGAACTTTCGAAAGCCGTGCCCGCGGTTATGGGCAGATGGGAATTTGTTAATGTCCGGTTGTAGAAAACCTGAAGTTGACCTTAATTAAAATACATCAACCGCGTGTGTTACCGTGATGGTCTCTTCTCGGCGGGGTCCGGGTAGTGAACACGGTGTTGGAGTAATGCTTGACGTAGGTTGTTCTAGGATCACTTCTTGATCATAGTTGGTCGACCATGCTTTTGCCTTCTCTTCTCGCTCTCTTTTGCGAATAAGTTAGCCACCATATATGCTAGTCGCTTGCTGCAGCTCCACATCATACCTTTGCCTTACCTATAAGCTTAAATAGTCTTGATCGCGAGGGTGTGAGATTGCTGAGTCCCCGTGACTCACAGATACTTCCAAAAACCAGTTTGCAGGTGCCGATGTTACCAAGCGGGTGACGCAACCAAGCTCAAGGAGGAGCTCTTTTAAGATCTTGTCCTTTGTGTTGTTCTGTTCCAGTTGATCAGTAGTGGAGCCCAGTTGGGGTCGATCGGGGATCCGTGTCGCTTTTGGGGCATTCTTCTTTTATTTTGGTTCCGTAGTCGGACCTTGATTGTATCTGGATGATGTAACGCTTTATTCATGTATTGTGTGAAGTGGGATTGTAAGCCAACTATGTATCTCTTTCCCTTATGTATTACATGGGTTGTGTCAAGATTACCTCACTTGCGACATTGCTTTCACTGCGGTTATGCCTCTAAGTCATGCTTTGACACGTGGGAGATATAGCCGCATCGAGGGCGTTACATTAATATGATGAAGGAGCGCTTTGAGGTTAACACTGAAATCCTTCTCATATGAATATATGTCAGCCACCAAGTCTAATGGATATGAAAGAATTGAAAATGTTGTAGACTTAGATAATATCCTTGATCTTGTAGCTTCTCCATACCAGTTTATCTTCACTAGATTAAAATGAGTAGCCCCCAAGGGCTAGTTTAAACTGAATAGTTTAGCCGGGACTTAAGACCATATTGTAAGAAATCTGAATATGTAGCCCCCATGGGCCGGCTCAAATTGAAAAATTGAGCTGGGTCATTAAGTATTCTCATGTAAAAAATGATCCACATTAGCCCCCAAGTGCCAAGTAGAGTACTTGTAATGTGCTTGGGACTTCAATAGAATGGATATCGTAATTTCTCAGTACTGCTTGATTACCTTTCCGGGCTGAACTAAACATGAAGGAGTCTCAGGTGGTCGATCTGCGGTAGAACATTAAATTTCAACAAACGGAAATGTCAAAGGCTAAATCTGAACTGAAAACCGCCTTGGAGGTATCAGAGAAGTTAAAGACGGACTTCAACATGCAAAGAGCCAGATGGGAGACCGAGAAAGCGGCTCTATAGAAGATAGCTGAAGACACTGAAGTTGCTCTTAAGCCGGTGACTAAAGAGTTATCTGGTTTAAAGTGACACATAAATCAAAGGACAACCGCTATCTTTGGTAAGTGACATTGTATCACACTCTTACACCAGTGATTTCTTTTGACCCGCCTGGCGACTTATCATATGTTTGTACACGCAGGCCTGAGAAGCTCCAATCTTGGACAAGACATGTTAGTCAAGCTTAAGGCGGTTTATACTTTAGTGGAACAGCTGTACACAGGCACTCGGCGAGCCATAGTGGCCATCTCACATAGTAAACAACCACCTTCACTCATCAGGGAGGTGTTGGATAAATTATCGGTCATGCCCCAGAGAATCGAAGAAATCAAGTGATCATCAGCCCGAGCCGGTGCCATCACTGCTTTAAGCCGGGCCAAGGCATGGCAAGCGGAGTTAGACCCGGAGGAGCTGGCCACTGGCTGCCCAAGCCTCAAAGAAGACAGGTCTTCCTTTGATGCCAGTGATTTTACCAAATGTGTAAAAGAGATGCACCCTCTGGCAAGCAAAATGGTTGAAGAAACAGATTTGTCTAAGTATCAGACGGCTTACACGACGGAGAACTCCAAAGTGAAAGTGCTAGCTTATGACATTGTGGATCTTATTCCTCCAATACGTAAGCATACTTTTGCTCCTAACATCGATCCATCCACCCTTATAGATGACGAGGCTGTGTTCCAAGCTTTAACCAGGATCGGCAGTTAATCATATGACTTCCAGATGATGGAGGAAGAAGAAGAGCCAGCGCAGGATAACCAGGAAGCTTCAACTCATCAGGACCAGAACAACTGATCCAAGGGGCGGCTCATAGATCGCGGTGTTGTGTTCCTCTTTGAAAACTCTTAATCATTTGGGCTTTTGAAAGCCTTGTAATAGGATAGCTGAAACAATGCTCTTCCATGCCATCATGCATGTGTTATCCTTTGGATGTTTAAACTGTCGTGTTTGATTTTTATCACCCGCCACTTATGCATATAAGATTATCAATCCTGTGAATTAGATCAAGCATCATCATATTTCCTGTACACAAGGAAACAACATATGCCCTGGCGATTTACACCAGGGCAGGTCACAAATATCTTTGAAAACCCCTGATATATGTCTTTGATAAAAAAGACTAAAAGGCTATTTAAACCAGAAATGTGCCAGCGACTTAAAGTCGAAGGCTGCGCGGGTTAGAAGAAATCCAAAATATTTTATTCAAATATGAAGTCATACCTGTAGACCAATATCTTAATGACGCTGTAACAATTGTAATCCAACATGGGTATTAACCCGTAAAAATGAAGAATCATGACTTGAATTTATTCAAAGCAAATCATCTTGGCGACTTAAAGTCTGCTTATTAGGGCGCATTATTAACCCAATAAACTCAAGTATGAGTCATAAAATCAAGGCTACATGGCCTGAATTGCAAAAAAACCATATATTGATATGGAAGAAGGATATGAATCAAAATATGTCATAAGAAATAAAAAAACTAGAAACACAAGGCTTTCATAGGCCGCCAAGCCTAAAACTTCAAGTGCTTTCATGGGCCACACAACCACTGAAATTTGGTGTTTTACACCTGGCATGTAAGCCGATCAAGAGGGTAAGTATAGCTATGCTCTTTGAGCAGGAAGCCCCCAAGTGACCTGTGAAAAGGCATGTAAGCCTGATCAAGAGGGTAAGCATGGCTATGCTCACTGAGCAGGAAGCTCCCAAGTGACCCGCGGGAAGGCATGTAAGCCTGATCAAAAGGGTAATCAAGGCTCTGCTCAGTGAGCAGGTCGCCCCCAAGTGACCGAAGGGTCAGCATGTAAGCCGGATCAAGAAGGTAATCAACGCTCTGCTCATTGAGCAGGTCACCCCCAAGTGACTGAAGGGTCGGCATGTAAACCGGATCAAGATGGTAATCAAGGCTCTGCTCATTGAGCAGGTCGCCCCCAAATGACCAATGAGACGACATGTAAGCCGGATCAAGAGAGTAATCAAGGCTCTGCTCATTGAGCAGGTCGCCCCCAAATGACCAATGAGACAACATGTAAGGCAGATGAAGAGGGTAATCAAGGCTCTGCTTATTGAGTAGGTCGCCCCGAAATGACCAATGAGACAACATGTAAGCCGGATCAAGAGGGTAATCAAGGCTCTGTGATAACCCACAAGTATAGGGGGTCGCAACAATTTTCGAGGGTAGAGTATTCAACCCAAATTTGTTGATTCGACACAAGGGGAGCCAAAGAATATTCTCAAGTATTAACAGTTGAGTTTTCAATTCAACCACACCTGAAAGACTTAATATCTGCAGCAAAGTATTTAGTAGAAAAGTAATATGATAGTAGCGGTAACGGTAGCAAAAAGTAACAGTAGCATTTTTGTAGTAATTGTAACAGTGGCAACGAAAAAGTAACTAAGCAAAGATCAATATGTGAAAAGCTCGTAGGCATTGGATCAGTGATGGATAATTATGTCGGATGCGATTCCTCATGCAACAGTTATAACATAGAGTGACACAGAACTAGCTCCAGTTCATCAATGTAATGTAGGCATGTATTCCGAATATAGTCATACATGCTTATGGAAAAGAACTTGCATGACATATTTTGTCCTACCCTCCCGTGGCAGCGGGGTCCTATTGGATACTAAGGGATATTAAGGCCTCCTTTTAATAGAGTACCGGACCAAAGCATTAACACTTAGTCAATACACGAACTCCTCAAACTACGGTCATCATCGGTAAGTATCTCGATTATTGTCACTTTGGGGTTAACGGATCATAACACATAATAGGTGACTATAGACTTGCAAGATAGGATCAAGAACTCACATATATTCATGAAAACATAATAGGTTCAGATCTGAAATCATGGCACTCGAGCCCTAGTGACAAGCATTAAGCATAGCAAAGTCATAGCAACATCAATCTCAGAACATAATGGATACTAGGGATCAAACCCTAACAAAACTAACTTGATTACATGATAAATATCATCCAACCCATCAGCCTCCAGCAAGCCTACGATGGAATTAATCACGCACGGTGGTGAGCATCATGAAATTGGTGATGGAGGAAGGTTGATGATGATGATGGCGATGATTCCCCTCTTTAGAGCCCCGAACGGACTCCAGATCAACCCTCCCGAGAGAGATTAGGGTTTGGCGGCAGCTCTGTATCATAAAACGTGATGAATCCTTCTCTCTGATTTTTTTCTCCCCGAACGTGAATATATAGAGTTGGAGTTGAGGTAGGTGGAGCATTAGGGGGCCCACGAGGCAGGGGCGCGCGCCCCCACTATGGGAGTCCTGGATTAGGGGGTCTCCGGACAGCCGGACTATATCCTTTGGCCAGACTGTTAGACTATGAGGATACAAGATTGAAGACTTCGTCTCGTGTCCGGATGGGACTCTACTTGGCGTGGAAGGCAAGCTAGGCAATACGGATATGTATATCTCCTCCTTTGTAACTGACCTTCTGTAACCCTAACCTCTCCGGTGTCTATATAAACCGGAGGGTTTTAGTCCGTAGGACAACATACAATCATACCATAGGCTAGCTTCTAGGGTTTAGCCTCTCCAATCTCGTGGTAGATCTACTCTTGTACTACCCATATCATCAATATTAATCAAGCAGGACGTAGGGTTTTACCTCCATCAAGAGGGCCCGAACCTGGGTAAAACATTGTGTCCCCTGCCTCATGTTACCATCCGCCGTAGACGCACAGTTCGGGACCCCCTACCCGAGATCCGCCAGTTTTGACACCAACATTGGTGCTTTCATTGAGAGTTCCTCTGTGTCGTCGCCGTTAGGCTTGATGGCTCCTACTATCATCGATAGCGATGCAGTCCAGGGTGAGACTTTTCTCCCTGGACAGATCTTCGTGTTCGGCGGCTTTGCACTGCGGGCCAATTCGCTTGGCCATCTGGAGCAGATTGAAAGTTACACCCCTGGCCACCAGGTCAGGTTTGGAAGCTTAAACTACACGGCCGATATCCATGGAGACTTGATCTTCGACGGATTCGAGCCTCTGCCTTGTGCATCACGCGGTCACAATGAGTACGATTTAGCTCTACCATCGGACAGTGTTCAGGAGATCGCACAGGCAGCCGCTCCGACCCTCAATTCGGAGCCAGTTGAGCCGTCCATGGACGGGTGGATGGACCCCGCCACGGAGGCCTTACCTTCAGCGGCGATCGAGCCAAACATCGACCTTACCTTGCCTGCGCCCGTTCCTATCGAATCCGATTGGGCGCCGATCATGGAGTTTACCTCTGCGGATATTTTTCAGCACTCGCCCTTTGGCGACATACTGAACTCATTAAGGTCTCTCTCCTTGTCAGGAGGATCCTGGCCGAACTATGTCCAGCAGGACTGGGATGCGGACCACGAAGAAATTCACGGCCCACCCTCCACCCACTTAGTAGCCACTGTCGATGACTTAACCGACATGCTCGACTTCGACTCCAAAGACATCGACGGTATGGACGACGACGCGGGAGATGAAGAGGAACCACTGCCCATAGGGCACTGGACAACCACCTCAACATACGATATATACATGGTGGATACACCCAAAGAAGGCAATGGCGACGAGATAGCTGAGGATGACCCCTCCAAGAAGCAACCCAAGCGCCGACGTCAGCGGCGCCGCTCTAAGTCCCGCCAAAGCAAAAGTGGTGATACCGGCACGGGAGATAATAACACTCCGGATAGTGCCGAAGACAGCAACAATCCCCTCCAGCAAGATTTAGAGCAGGAGGATGGAGGAGCCAGCCCTCCTAAGAGAGCAGCAGATGGAGAGGTGGAGGATGACAATTTCATGCCCCCCTCCGAAGACGAGGCAAGCCTCGGCGACGACGAATTCGCCGTGCCAGAGGATCCCGTCGAACAAGAGCGCTTCAAACGTCGGCTTATAGCCACGACAAATAGCCTTAAGAAAAAGCAGCAGCAGCTTCAAGCTGATCAAGATCTGCTAACTCACAGATGGATTGAAGTCCTCGTGGCCGAGGAATATAAACTCGAGCGCCCCTCCAAGAGTTACCCAAAATGCAGGTTGCTACCCCGACTGGAGGAAGAAGCGTATGACGCGGCTGATCGGCCACCTCGTGGCCGTGATAGAGACGCATTCCAGCCAAAAACTCAGCCTGCACCCCGACGCCATTCAAATAAAAAGGCATGGGGAGACACGCCAGACCTGCGAGACATATTGGAGGACAAAGCAAAGCATGCAAGATCGATCTACGGATCACGAGGGCGTGCCACTATGCGAGACGTTAAACGTCACGCCGGATACAGTAAAAGTAAATCCGGCCGGGCCGAACACAGCGGGCAAGACCCATTCGAGCTGCGTCACGATATAGCCCAATACAGAGGCGCCGCACACCCCTTATGCTTTAGAGATGAAGTAATGGATCATCAAATCCCAGAAGGTTTCAAACCTGTAAATATTGAATTATACGATGGCACAACAGACCCCGCGGTATTGATCGAGGATTTCCTCCTCCACATCCACATGGCCCGCGGTGATGACTTACACGCCATCAAATACCTCCCACTAAAGCTCAAGGGACCAGCGCGGCATTGGCTTAACAGCTTGCCAGCAGAGTCCATTAGCTGTTGGGAAGATCTGGAAGCCGCATTTCTTGACAACTTTCAGGGCACTTATGTGCGGCCACCAGATGCCGATGACTTGAGCCACATAATTCAGCAGCCAGAAGAATCGGCCAGGCAATTCTGGATTCGGTTCCTAACAAAGAAAAATCAAATCGTCGACTGTCCGGATGCAGAGGCCCTAGCGGCTTTCAAACACAACATCCGCGATGAATGGCTAGCCCGACACCTTGGTCAGGAAAAGCCAAAATCTATGGCAGCCCTCACGACAGTCATGACCCGCTTTTGTGCGGGAGAAGACAGCTGGCTGGCTCACAGTAATAACATATCAAAGAACCATGGTACTTCGAATACCAAGGATGGCAATAGCAGGTCACGTCGCAACAAACATAAGCGCCGCATTAACAGCGATAATACCGAGGATACGACAGTCAATGCCGGATTCAAAGGCTCTAAACCCGGTCAGCAGAAAAAGCCATTCAAACAAAGTACGCCGGGTCCGTCCAGCTTGGACCGTATACTCGATCGCTCATGTCAAATACACGGCACCCCAGAAAAGCCAACCAATCACACCAACAGGGATTGTTGGGTGTTCAAGCAGGCCGGCAAGTTAATTGCCGAAAACAAGGACAAGGGGCCACATAGCGATGACGAGGAGGAGCCCTGGCAGCCACACACCGGAGGAAAGAAGAGGTTTCCCCCACAAGTGCGGACGGTGAACATGATATACGCAACCCACATCCACAGGAGGGAGCGGAAGCGTGCGCTCAGGGACGTATATGCGTTGGAGCCAGTCGCCCCAAAGTTCAACCCATGGTCCTCCTATCCGATCACTTTCGATCGCAGGGACCATCCCACTAGTATTCGTCATGGTGGATTCGCCGCACTGGTTCTGGACCCAATCATTGACGGATTTCACCTCACTCGAGTCCTTATGGATGGCGGCAGCAGCCTGGACCTACTTTATCAGGACACAGTGCGCAAAATGGGTATAGACCCCTCAAGGATCAAACCCACAAAAACGACCTTTAAAGACGTCATTCCAGGCGTAGAGGCCCATTGCACAGGCTCAATTACACTGGAAGTAGTCTTCGGATCCCCGGATAACTTCTGAAGCGAAGAGTTAATCTTCGATATAGTCCCGTTCCGCAGTGGTTATCATGCACTGCTCGGGCGAACCGCATTTGTGAGATTCAATGCGGTACCGCATTATGCATACCTCAAGCTCAAGATGCCAGGCCCTCGCGGGGTTATTACAGTCAATGGAAACATAGAGCGCTCTCTCCGAACGGAGGAGCACACCGCGGCCCTTGCAGTAGAAGCGCAAAGCAGCCTCTCAAGGCAATGCACCAGTTCGGCGTTTCATGACCCGAACACCTTCAAGCGCGCTCGGAGCAATCGGTAACTAGACCGCCTGGCATGATCTGAGCTCACGTAGCAATGCGGCCCCCACCCCAGTCCCAGTCAAACGGCGAAACTCGTGCCACGCGTACATAATTACGCATTAAAAATACCATGGGCACATGTGGGGAGGGGGCACAACTACGGCACGCCCCAAGACGCGGCTTAAACCGCACTAGGGGATTCCCGTTTGGTTATTTTTCTCTTTTTCAGGACCTTAATCTCTGGAAACCCTGTCCGGCAGCACTATTGCCGAACACATGATGCAGCAACCAAGGAGGCAGAAAGCTACATCACACCACGGAATTCCCAGGTGGATTACAATAACGAGCAAAATATTTGATTTAATACTGTTCCTCAGCTTGCCCTTGGAAGGGACATAGTCCTACTCTTTGCTTATCGCACCATCGGTATCATTTTGCTTTAACGCACCTTTTTGAATAAACAACGCATAACATTACGACTATTATTGCATTCTTGTTATATATATATATGTGTGTGTGTGTGTGTGTGTTCATTAATGACGCCTTGCAACCATACACTTTGGTATGACCAGTACACCAGGGGCTTACGTACCCCACAATATGGTGTGAAAAGTCTGAACACTTTCACAAGTGCGGCACCCCGAACTTATAGCATTATATGCATCAGCTCCGAATCATGCCTTTGGTCAAATGTTGGGTTTGCCCGGCTCCTATGTTTTGGTACCTTACGTTCCGCTCTATTGGCTAAGGTAGCGCTAGGAGAACTACTGCGATTGTGCCCCGGTTCTGCTGGGCTAAGCACCTCAGTAGAGAAAGCTAAAACTGACTGTCATGATAAGGCGAGAGACTGGTCGCTGTTCGGCGTGGTTTTCGAGTCCCTAAAGACTTATGCCGCTTAGAGCGAGGGGCCGGCCCTGTCCGGCTTAACGGCGTGTATCACGCCCCGAATTCGGCCTTCCGAATACTAGGGGCTTCGCCAAAATTTATAATTATAGAATTCTATGGCTAAGTGAGAGTGATAAAGCATTATTAGTCCGGTTGCCTTGTTCATTGTGCTGAGCACCTCCCTCGAAGGACCCAAACATGGGAACAAGAGTGCTCAGGTTTATCCCGAACACCCCAGCACTCGTGGCATGGGGGTAGAAGCCGAGGACTAGCCATCTCTCATATTGGATAAACAGCCAAACAGAAGGTAATATTTTAAATTCACACAAGCGTTGCATAGCGCATATGAAATAAGTTTTCATCATACAGGATCACACGAGCAAGTTTACTCAAATATTACATCCTTTGAACATTCGTCCACTACAAGACGGGCACCCTTCAGGACACCCTCATAATAAATTTTGGGGGTGCAATGCTCCTTGCCCTGCGGCGGCCCTTCGTTGATCAGCTTCACGACGTCTAGCTTGGCCCACTGCACCTTCAGACGGGCGAAAGCCCGGCGTGCACCTTCGATGCAGACGGACCGCTTGACGACCTCCAGCCGTGGGCAGGCATCCACAAGCCGCCTCACCAAGCCGAAGTAGCTGTTCGGTAGGGCGTCGCCAGGCCACAGCCGGACTATAAGGCCCTTCATGGCCTGTTCGGCCGCCTTGTGCAGCTCGACCAGCTGCTTTAGCTGGTCGCTCAGAGGCATCGGGTGTTCGGTCCCAGTATACTGAGACCAGAACAGCTTCTCCATTAAGCTTCCCTCCTCGGCCTGGTAAAACTGTGCGGCATCCGACACGCTGCGGGGCAAATCTGCGAATGCTCCTAGAGAGCTCCGAATTTGGGTAAGTAATCGGTAATTTAGTTTTACATGCTTGCTCTGCATATAGAATGCCTTACCCGCCGCTATCTTCTTCATTGCGTCGATCTCCTGGAGGGCCTTTTGGGCTTCGGCCTTGGCACTTTTTGCACTCTCGAGGGCCGCGGCAAGCTCAGACTCTCGCGTCTTCGAGTCAAGCTCCAACGCCTCGTGCTTCGTCACGAGAGCCTAGAGCTCTTACTACACCTCGCCCACCCGAGCCTCTTGCTTTTCTCGCTCGGTGCGCTCCTTGGCCGCTTTATCTTCGGCCTCGGACAGCGCTTGCTTTAGGGTCGCCACTTCGGTCGTGGCCCCTGGCAAATTCATGATGATCCTGTCATTTTGCAATCGCACTATTTTTATACATATCCACAGACTAGGTACTACTTACCTTTGTTCTCCTCGAGATGCCTCTTGGCAAGACCGAGCTCGTCCTGGGACCCTTTAAGGTCCTACTTCAGTACGGCGACCTCCACAGTCAATGCGGCGGACGCCAGCAGCAAAGCCTGCATATGCATATTGACATACTCATATTAGACTCCTGTGATATTGTTTGATCCTCTGTTCGGCTTTTCTTTGTGAACACCGAACAGAGCATCAGGGGCTACTGTCTATGCGGTAATATTTTCCTATATTTCAAACACTTACCTCAAAGCCTGTTAGAAGGCAGGCACAGGCTTCAGTCAATCCGCTCTTGGCAGACTGAACCTTCCCTTCTGGATCACCGCACTCATGATAGTGCGGTGCTCCTCGTCGATGGAAGCACTGTGAAGCGCTTCCAGAAGATTTTCCGGCGCCTCTGGATGGACAGAGGTCACCGGTACAGGCGTCTCGCCCCTCTTAGAAGGAGGCTGCCTGCCCGAGCCCGGAACCACTGGAGTTTCCGGTGCGGTGTTCGGCTGAGGGCCGAACTCGGAGCTCTCAGGGGCCTTGTCCCCTCGGCTCTCGGAGTCCGGGAGGCCGCCTTGAGGCGCCTCCGGGACTGTCTCCCCTCGACCCGGTGCCTTGTGAGACAGCACCTCGGTGTTGTCCGCAGGATGAGGGGAGGTGGCGGTCAGGACTGGATCGCTATCCATATCCGACGAGCCCAGGGAGCCATCCCATGATACATCGATACGGGCTCGGGGCGGCCTGCATAATCATATTTTGGCGTTAGGTGAAGTAGTGCGACAAAGGAATACTATGAGTTACTCTGGTATCCGAATACTTACGACTTCCCCAGGGGCTTGGCCCTGGGCAGCCACTCGTCTTCACCGTCGGCGGCGGTGGTAGAGCTGTCCGGAAGGAGAGTCCTCCCCCTCTCGGACCCTTCGGCGTCCTTCCTTTTCTTGTCTCCCCCGTCTGGAGGGGGAGCATCTTCTTCTGCCTCCTCGTCTTCGGGGGAGGATTGCGCCGTAGAGTCCTCGGACGGTGAGTCCGATGACGCCTGGTGTCGGGAACTCTTTCAGGTTCCCTTGGCCTTCTTGGTCTTCTCTGGCACCATATAAGGAGCCGGAGTCAGCATCTTTGCCAGAAGAGCGTCTGCTGAGCCTTCAGGCAAAGGAGTCGGACAGTCGTTCTGTCCGGCCGTCTCCTGCCAGTCCTGTCAAAGGTACGGGAGTTTAGATCCCACATGGAGTCAATCTATGAAAAATAAGTATCCCGTAAGAGGTAAAGCAGCTTACCGCGCTGGCTTGGCGCTTCGCGCTGAATCCGCGATCCTCAGTAATGGGAGGGGGACCTCGGCGCTCTTGAATAGCACCCTCTAGGCATCTTCGTGAGTTGTGTCGAAGAGCCTGTTCAGAGTTCGGTGCTACGCCGGTTCGAACTCCCACAAGTTGAAGGCCCGTTGTTGGCACGGGAGGATCCGGCGGTGGAGCATGACCTAGACTATGTTGAAGAGTTTGAGCTTCTTGTTCACCATGTTTTGAATACATGTTTGGAGTCGGGTCAGCTCTCCTGAACTACCCCAGGACAGGCCCTTCTCTTGCCAGGAGGTGAGCCGCATGGGGAAGCCAGATCGGAACTCGGGGGCCGCTACCCATGTAGGGTCAGGTGGCTCGGTGATGTAGAACCACCCCGATTGCCACCCCTTTATGGTCTCCATGAAGGAGCCCTCGAGCCATGTGACATTGGGCATCTTTCCCACCATGGCGCCTCCGCACTCCGCCTGGCGGCCTCTCACTACCTTCGGCTTGACATTGAAAGTCTTCAGCCATAAGCTGAAGTGGGGCTTGATGCGGAGGAAAGCCTCGCACATGACGATAAACACCGAGATGTTGAGTATGAAGTTTGGGGCCAGATCGTGGAAATCCAGGCCGTAGTAGAACATGAGCCCCCGGACAAATGGGTGGACAGGAAATCCCAGTCCGTGGAGGAAATGGGTGAGGAACACTACCCTCTCATGGGGCCTGGGGGTGGGGATGAGCTGCCCCTCCTCTGGGAGCCGGTGCGCGATGTCGTTGGGCAAGTATCCGGCTCTCCTTAGCTTCTTGACGTGTCCCTCCGTGATGGAGGAGACCATCCACCTTCCTCCCACTCCGGACATGGTTGGAGAAGGTCGAGGTGGGAAATGCGAACTTGGGCGTTGGAGCTCGAGTGTGCGAAGGTGGATGAGCAAAGGAGGAAGAAGGCGTGGATGAAAAGGTAAATCCTTATCCCTTTATATGGGCGGAAGAAATTATGCGTCCCCACTAGCCTGGTAAAACTCGCTTGTCCCCCAAGCACCGTAATTGATGGCACGGTTGGGTTACCCACACCCGTATTGACGAGAATCCCGTGATAAGGGGACATGATCTCTGCTTGACAAGATGTGTCAAAAAACTGCCTCGCGTTATGTGCGGGGCTAGTTAAAGGAAACGGTTCGAATAATCACCGGGCCATGACATAATGTCGTGTTGCCAAAACAAGTCAGCAAATTGGATTTGTAGAAATATTATTCTCTCTACGGTGGTATATGGAACTTATTTTGCAGGGTCGGACACTATCCTTCTATTCAAATTCTTCTGTGGTATATTTGGAGGAGGAACCCGCCTTGCAATGTCGAAGACAATACTGCGCACCGGACTCCTCGTCATTGAAAGCCTGGTTCAAGGGCTACTGTGGGAGTCCTGGATTAGGGGGTCTCTGGACAGACGGAGTATATCCTTTGGCCGAACTGTTAGACTATGAAGATACAAGATTGAAGACTTCGTCTCGTGTCCGGATGGGACTCTACTTGGCGTGGAAGGCATGCTAAGCAATACGGATATGTATATCTCCTCCTTTGTAACCGACCTTGTGTAACCCTAACCTCTCCGGTGTCTATATAAACCGGAGGGTTTTAGTCCGTACGACAACATACAATCATACCATAGGCTAGCTTCTAGGGTTTAGCCTCTCCGATCTCGTGGTAGATCTACTCTTGTACTACCCATATCCTCAATATTAATCAAGCAGGACGTAGGGTTTTACCTCCATCAAGAGGGCCCGAACCTGGGTAAAACATTGTGTCCCCTGCCTCCTGTTACCATCTGCCTTAGACGCACAGTTCGGGGCCCCCTACCCGAGATCCGCCGGTTTTGACACCGACACCAACCCTCGTGGATAGGGTGAGGGCCCCTGGCCTTGATTCTTTCGCCAATATTTTTTATATATTCCAAAAATATTCTCTGTTGATTTTCAGGTCATTGGGAGAACTTTTAATTATGCACAAAAATCACACCATGGCAATTCTGCAAAAAACAGCGTCGATCCGGGTTAGTTTCATTCAAATCATGCAGGTTAGAGTCCAAACCAAGGGCAAAAGTGTTTGGAAAAGTAGATACGATGGAGACGTATCAACTCCCCCGAGCTTAAACCTTTGCTTGTCCTCAAGCAATTCAGTTGATAAACTGAAAGTGATAAAGAAAAACTTTTACAAACTCTGTTTGCTCTTGTGGATGTAAATATGTAAAGCCAGCATTCAAGTTTTCAGCAAAGATTATGAACTAACCATATTCACAATAACATTTAGGTCTCATGTTTACTCATATCAATGACATAATCAACTAGCGAGCAATAATAATAAATCTCGGATGACAACACTTTCTCAAAACAATCATAATATGATATAACAAGATGGTATCTCGCTAGCCCTTTCTGAGACCGCAAAACATAAATGCAGAGCACCTCTGAAGATCAAGGGCTGACTGGAAATTGTAATTCATGGTAAAAGAGATCCAGTCACAATCATACTCGATGTAAACTAATACTAATGCATGCAAATGACATCGGTGCTCTCCAACTGGTGCTTTTTAATAAGAGGATGATGACTCAACATAAAAGTAAATAGATAGGCCCTTTCAGAGGGAAGCAGGGATTTGTAGAGGTGCCAGAGCTCGGTTTTGAAATAGAGATGAATAATATTTTTAGCTGTATACTTTCATTGTCAACATAACAACTGAGAGATCTCGATATCTTCCATACTACACACATTATAGGCGGTTCCCAAACAGAATGGTAAAGTTTATACTCCCCCTACCACCAACAAACATCAATCCATGGCTTGTCCGAAACAACAGGTGCCTCCAACTAACCACAATCCTTGGGGTGTTTTGTTTTCAATTATTTTGATTTGATTTGAGCATGGGACTGGGCATCCCGGTTACCAGCCATTTTCTCGTGAGTGAGGAGCAGAGTCCACTCCTCTTGAGAATAACCCGCCTAGCATGGAAGATATAGACAACCCTAGTTGATACATGAGCTATTCGAGCATACAAAACATAATTTTATTTGAAGGTTTAGAGTTTGCCACATACAAATTTACTTGGAATGGCAGGTAGATACCGCATATAGGAAGGTATGGTGGACTCATATGGAATAACTTTGGGGTTTATGGGATTGGATGCACAAGCAGTATTCCCGCTTAGTACAAGTGAAGGTTATAAAGAGACTAGGAAGCGACTAGCTAGAGAGTGACAACAGTCATGAACATGCATTAAAATTAATCAACACTGAATGCAAGCATGAGTAGGATATAATTCACCATGAACATAAATATTACACTGAATGCAAACACTGAATGCAAGCATGACTAGCTAGTTGATTTTGTTTCAACTACATGCGTGAACATGTGCCAAGTCAAGCCACTCGAATCGTTGAAAGGAGGATACCACCCTATCATACCACATCACAACCATTTTAATAGCATGTTGGCACGCAAGGTAAACCATTATAAACTCCCAGCGAATTAAGCATGGCATCAGCAACTATAATCTCTAATTGTCATTGCAAACATGTTTCATTCATAATAGGCTGAATCAGGAATGATGAACTAATCATATTTACAAAAAACAAGAGAGGTCGAGTTCATACCAGCTTCTCTCATCTCAATTAGTTCATCATATATCGTCATTATTGCCTTTCACTTGCACGACCGAACGGTGTGGATAATAATAATAATAGTGCATGTGCATTGGACTAAGCTGGAATCTGCAAGCATTCAATTCAAGGGAGAAGACAAGGTAATATGGGCTCTTTGTTAGATCAACAATAATGCATATAAGAGCCACTCAACATTTTCATTAAGGTCTTCTCCTCTCGACCCCCAAAGAAAAAGAAAAGAAACAAAACTATTTACACGGGAATGCTCCCAACAAGCAAAAGAAGAACGAGAAATCTTTTTGGGTTTTCCTTTAATTATTACTACTACAGGCATGGAAAGTAAACTTAGCTAAAAGCTACAACTAATTTTTTTATTTTTTTCTTAAGGTTTTTAAAACACGCAAGAAGAAAGCTGGAAAAGAAAATAAGCTAGCATGGATAGTACAATGAAAAAGTATGAGCACCGACAACTGGCATGAGTGTGTGAACATGAATGTAATGTCGGTGAGAAATACGTACTCCCCCAAGCATAGGCTTTTGGCCAAAGTTGGTCTATGCCCATGGATCAAAATGGTCCTCTCCAGTGTACCGAGGAGGATCCTCAGGGTGCCACTGGTTGGCGATCTCCTCCGGATCCCACTGATTAACAGACTGACGGTGAGGATCAAGTGGTGGCTCCAGCTCAGGCTCTGGAGCTAATGTCAGGCTCCGGTATGCATGAACAGCCTCCGGAAAAACAAGGTACATGCCTGAAAATATGTTGAACAAAGGGGGAGCAGGCAAGGTAATAGTCTCAAAGTATTTTTTTAATCAAATATCAGTCTGTAGTTAAGCATCTTCTTCTTATTCTTAACAATAAAATCATGTGCTACCATACTCTTGTAATCTAGAAAAATAGGAGGCAACAACTTTTCCTCTTTCTCATAATGCCTAATAGGTATGTTAAAGTGTGCAGCAAGGCGCGAAACAAAGATGCCTCCAAAGATGGGACCTTTCGTACAGTTCAAATTTAACCGTTTAGCAACAATAGTGCCTCAACTGAATGTAGCATCATGAAACAAGGCATAGCGCAAAATAACAATATCAGGGGCACTAAGGTTTCCACTATTCCCACTACCAATCTAGCATCTACTAGCAAATATTGCAAAGTAACATAGAACAGGAAAATGTATGCTAGTAATTCTTGCACCTGAAACTTTCCTCGTTTCCCCTACAACAATCATATCAATAAACCCTTCCACATCATTACGATGTGGTTCCTCTATGCTGCCCTCAAAGGGCAACTCGCAAACCACACAAAAGTCATAAAGTGACATCTCCTTATACTCATCATACAAATAAAAATCCATAGAAGGTGGCGACCTCCTAGCATGAAAGTGAAAATTTTGCACAAAAATATTAGTGAGTAGGAGATACTATTCGCGCTGATCATGGAGGAAATCGATGAGGCCCTCATTCTCAGCCAAATAATAGAAGTCATCATGAATCCCGACTGCTCTCAAGAATTCATCACAAGGCCATTCACACGGCCGAACCTCCGTAGTGCGAGGGAGATTATATTTGGGCTTCTTATTCTCTTCACTTTGCTTATCTTTCGAACTTCGGCTCGAAGAGCCCCTCAACAATCTCTTCATCATTTCCTCTGAATTTTTTTTGAAATTTTTAGTAACTCAAAATAAAAGTGAACCAAACTCGACAAGATCGATAGCAACTACTCCTACAAGTGCCTAGAGGCCATATCATGCAATAGAACTACTTTTGACCACATAAATTTGACATGCAAGCTCAAGAACAGGGTCACCTAAGCTGCAAAAATTTGCAATAAATAAAGCACTAGAACAAAAACTAATTGGACAATTGGAGGAGTCATATACCGAAGAACAATCCCCCAAAGCAGTTTTGTGAATGGAGCTTTGAGCAAGGAGATCGAAAATGGCAGCAAGATGAGCTAGAACTCGGGTTTGAGATGGTGGATAATTTTTTCTGGAGGAAGACGAAGTGTTTGGGTGCAAGAATAAGTGGAGGGGTCCCACGTGGGGTCCACGAGGCAGGGGGCGCACCCCAGGGGGGTGGGCGCGCCCTCCACCCTCGTGAGCACATGGTGAGGCCCCTTGGTGTGTTCTCAGTGCCAATAATTCTTAAATATTCTAGAAAAACTCATATTAAATTTTCGGGGCATTTGGAGAACTTTTATTTTCGGGGTTTTTTTATTGCAAGGACAATTCAGAAAACAGACATAAAATACTATTTTTGCTTTATTTAATTTAAATAACAGAAAGTAAAAAGAGGGTACAAAGAGTTGTGTTTTCTAACTTCATCCATCTCATGCTCATCAAAAGGAATCCATTAACAAGGTTGATCAAGTCTTGTTAACAAACTCTTTCCGAATAACATGAAACCGGAGAATTTTCGAATAACACTAGGTTACCTCAACGGGTATATGCACATCCCCAACAATAAGAATATCATATTTCTTCTTGACAGTAGGAAGAGGAAATTCAAAACCTCCAATAATAATCGTTCAAATTTTTCCAATAGAATTGATACTATGGAATTGAGGTTGTTTCCTCGAAAATTGTACCGTATGCTCATTACCATTAACATGAAAAGTGACATTGCCTTTTTGCAATCAATAACAGCCCCTGCAGTATTCAGAAAGGGTCTACCAAGAATAATAGACATACTATTGTCCTCGGGAATATCAAGAATAACAAAGTCCGTTAAAATAGTAATGTTTGCAACCACAACAGGCACATCCTCACAAATACTGACAGGTATAGCAGTTGATTCATTAGCCATTTGCAAAGATATTTCAGTAGGTACCAACTTATTCAAATCAAGTATACGATATAAAGAGAGAGGCATAACACTAACATCGGCTCCAAGATCACATAAAGCAGTTTTAACAGAGTTTCTCTTAATGGAGCATGGTGTAGTTGGTACTCCTGGATCTCCTAGTTTCTTTGGTATTCCACCTTTAAAAGTGTAATTAGCTAGCATGGTGGAAATTTCAGCTTCTGGTACCTTTCTTTTATTAGTAACAATATCCTTCATGTACTTAGCATAAGGGTTCATTTTAAGCATATTAGTCAAACGCATATGCGAAAAGATAGGTCTAATCATCTCAGCAAAGCGCTCAAAATCCTCATCATCTTTTTTCTTGGATGGTTTAGGAGGAAAAGGCATGGGTTTCTGAACCCATGGTTCTCTTTCTTTACCGTGCTTCCTAGCAACAAAGTCTCTCTTATCATAACGTTGATTCTTTGATTGTGGGTTATCAAGATCAACAGCAGGTTCAATCTCTACATCATTGTTATTGCTAGGTTGAGCATCAACATGAACATCATTATTAATATTATCACTAGGTTCATGTTTATCACTAGATTGTGTTTCAGCATCAGAAATAGAAATATCATTGGGATTCTCAGGTGTGTCAACCACAGGTTCGCTAGAAGCATGCAAAGTCCTATCATTTTTCTTTTTCTTCTTCTTAGAAGAACTAGGTGCATCGACATTAGTTCTTTGATAATCTTGCTCAATTCTCTTAGGGTGGCCCTCAGGATACAAAGGTTCCTGTGTCATTTTACCCCCTCTAGTCACAACTCCAACAACATTATCATTTTTCTTATTATTTAATTCGTTGAGCAAATCATTCTGAGCTTTAAGTACTTGTTCTACTTGAGTGGTAACCATAGAAGAATGTTTACTAATAAGTTTAAGTTCACCTTTAACTCTAGACATATAATCACTCAAGTGTTCAATCATATAAGCATTACATTTCAATTGTCTACCAACATAAGCATTGAAGTTTTCTTGTTAAACAATATAATTACCAAACTCATCCAAGCATTGGCTAGCAGACTTATTACGAGGAATATCACCTTCATCAAATCTATAGAGAGAATTTACCTTTACTACCTGTGTCGGTTTATCAAGACCGTGTATTTCTTCAATAGGTGGTAAATTCTTAACATCTTCAGCTTTAATACCCTTTTCTTTCATAGATTTCTTTGCCTCTTGCATATCTTCAGGACTGAGAAATAGAATACCCCTTTTCTTTGGAGTTGGCTTAGGACTTGGTTCAGGAAGTGTCCAATCATTTTCATTACTCAACATATTATTCAATAGCACTTCAACTTGGTCAATTGTTCTTTCCATGAAAACACAACTAGCACAACTATCTAGTTGGTCTCTAGAAGCATCGGTCAGTCCATTATAAAAGATATCAAGTATTTCATTTTTCTTGAGAGGATGATCAGGCAAAGCATTAAGTAATCGGAGAAGCCTCCCCCAAGCTTGTGGGAGACTCTCTTCTTCAATTTGCACAAAATTATATATTTCCCTTAAGGCAACTTGTTTCTTATGAGCGGGGAAATATTTAGCAGAGAAGTAATAAATCATATTCTAGGGACTATGCACACAACCAGGATCAAGAGAATTAAACCATATTTTAGCATCACCCTTTAATGAGAACGGAAACAACTTAAGGATAAAGTAATAGCGAGTTTTCTCATCATTAGTGAACAGGGTGGCTATATCATTTAATTTAGTAAGATGTGCCACAACAGTTTCAGATTCATAGCCATAAAAAGGATCAGATTCAACCAAAGTAATTAAGTCAGGGTCAACAGAGAAATCATAATCCTTATCGGAAATACATATAGGTGAAGTAGCAAAAGCAGGGTCACATTTCATTCTAGCATTCAAAGAATTTTCTTTCAGCTTAGCTAATAATTTCTTCAGATCACATCTATCATTGCAAGCTAAAAAGTCTCTAGCAGTTTCTTCATCCATAACATAACCCTCAGGTACAACAGGCAGTTCATATCTAGGGGGAGAATCTTCATCATCACTTTCATCAATATTATCAGTTTCAATAATTTCATTCTCTCTAGCCCTAGCAAGTTGTTCGTCAAGAAATTCACCTAGTGGCACAGTATTATCAAGCATAGAAGTAGTTTCATCATAAGTATCATGCAAAGCAGAAGTGGCATCATCAATAACATGTGACATATCAGAATGAATAGCAGGAGTAGGTGTCGCAAGTTTACTCAAAACAGAAGGTGAATCAAGTGCAGAGCTAGATGGCAGTTCCTTACCTCCCCTCGTAGTTGAGGGAAAAATCTTAGTTCTTTTATCTTTCAAGTTCTTCATAGTGATCAGCAGATATAAATCCCAAGTGACTCAAAGAATAGAGCTGTGCTCCTCGGCAACGGCGCCAGAAAATAGTCTTGATAACCCACAAGTATAGGGGATCGCAACAATTTTCGAGGGTGATTATTCAACCCAAATTTATTGATTCGACACAAGGGGAGCCAAAGAATATTCTCAAGTATTAACAGTTGAGTTGTGAATTCAACCGCACATGAAAGACTTAATATCTGCAGCAAAGTAGTTAGTAGCAAAGTAATATGATAGTAGCGGTAACGGTAGCAAAAAGTAATAGTAGCAGTTTTGTAGTAATTGTAACAGTGGCAATGGAAAAGTAACTAAGCAAATATCAATATGTGAAAAGCTCGTAGGCATTGGATAAGTGATGGATAATTATGTTGGATGCGATTCCTCATGCAACAGTTATAACATAGGATGACACAGAATTAGCTCCAGTTCATCAATGTAATGTAGGCATGTATTCCGAATATAGTCATACATGCTTACGGAAAAGAACTTGCATGACATCTTTTGTCCTACCCTCCCATGGCAGCGGGGTCCTATTGGAAACTAAGGGATACTTTTATTAGAGTACGAGACCAAAGCATTAACACTTAGTGAATACACGAACTCCTCAAACTACGGTCATCACCGGTAAGTATCCTAATTATTGTCACTTCGGGGTTAACGGATCATAACACATAATAGTTGACTATAGACTTGCAAGATAGGATCAAGAATGCACATATATTCATGAAAACATAATAGGTTCAGATCTCAAATCATGGCACTCGGGCCCTAGTGACAATCATTAAGCATAGCAAAGTCATAGCAACATCAATCTCCGAACATAATGGATACTAGGGATCAAACCCTAACAGAACTAACTCGATTACATGATAAATCTCATCCAACCCATCACCATCCAACAAGCCTATGATGGAATTACTCAAGCACGGCAGTGAGCATCATGAAATTGGTGATGGAGGAAGGTTGATGATGACAATGGCGACGGATTCCCCTCTCTGGAGCCCCGAACGGACTCCAGATCAGCCCTCCCGAGAGAGATTAGGGCTTGGCGGCGGCTCCGTATCGTAAAACGCGACGAACCCTTCTCTCTAATTTTTTCTCCCCAAACGTGAATATATAGAGTTGGAGTTGAGGTCGGTGGAGCATCAGGTGGCCCACGAGGCAGGGGCGCGCTCCCACCCTCGTGGATAGGGTGTGGCCCCCCTGGCCTTGATTCTTTCGCCAGTATTTTTTATATATTCCAAAAATATTCTCCATTGATTTTCAGGTCATTCCGAGAACTTTTAATTCTGCACAGAAATAACCATGGCAATTCTGCTGAAAATAGCGTCAGTCCAGGTTAGTTCCATTCAAATCATGCAGGTTAGAGTCCAAAACAAGGGCAAAAGTGTTTGGAAAAGTAGATACGATGGAGACGTATCACTCTGCTCATTGAGAAGGTCGCCCCAAAATGACCAATGAGACGGCATGTAGGCCGGATCAAGAGTGTAATCAAGGCTCTGCTCATTGAGCAGGTCGCCCCCAAATGACCTTATGAACAAATAATAAGGGCTCAGACACTTTATAATTAAAACGACAGAGGCCCTGAATTTTCAGGGATGCCGGCTTTCTTATAGTGACCATAATATGTACATTGAAGAAATTATGTACAGCACCAGAGCCGGTGGCTTAGGTGTAATAAGGCCGAAGATGAGCAATGTCCCATGGTCGACGGGTCTCCTCCTCCGATGTGCGTGAGTCCTTGTGGTCTCAAATGTCAATGAGGTAATATGAATCGTTGTTCAGGTTCTTGCTGACCACAAAAGGTCCTTCCCAAGGTGGCGATAACTTGTGCATATCTGTTTCATCTTGGATGAGCCGGAGCACCAAGTCCCCTTCTTGAAAGGTCCAGATTTTAACCCGGCGGCTGTGATAGCGACACAAATCTTGCTGGTATATCGCCGAACAAGCTACTGCAAGGTCACACTCCTCATCCAACATATCAAGAGCATCCTGACGAACTTTTTCATTGACAACTTCAACATAAGCCAACACCCAGGGTGAGTCATGACGGATATCTCTTGGAAGAACCTCCACTGCACCGTAGACCATGAAGAAGGGCGTGTAACCAGTTGATCTGTTGGGGTCGTATTGATACTCCAAAGCACTGAGGGTAACTCCTCAACCCAACAACCCGGCGTCCTCTGCAAAGGGACCATAAGCCGGGGTTTTATCCCTCTCAAGATTTCTTGATTGGCCCTTTCATCTTGACCATTGGACTGGGGTGAGCCACTGACGAGACATCAAGACGAATATGCTCTCGTTGACAGAACTCTTTCATAGCACCCTTGGAAAGATTAATGTCATTATCAGTTATAATACTGTGAGGGCAGCCAAAATAGAAGATCACCTTCTTAATGAATTGAACAGCCATCGCCGCATCACACTTGCTGACCGGTTCTGCCTCAACCCACTTAATAAACTTTTCAACCACCAGCAAGAGGCGGGTCTTTTTATCCTTAGACCTCTTGAAAGGTCCAACCATATCCAGCCCCCAGACTGCAAATGGCCAAGTAATTGGAATCATCCTCAATTCTTGAGCCGGCACATGAGCTCGTCTAGAAAATTTCTGATATCCATCACACTTGCTAACCAAATCTTCTGCATCAGCATGAGCGGTCAACCAATAAAACCCATGAAGAAAAGCTTTAGGCAAAAGAGATTTCGAACCGGCATGATGGCCACAATCTCCTTCATGAATCTCCCTTAGAATCTCATGGCCCTCTTTAGGAGAAACACAATGCTGGAACACACCTGTGACACGGCATCAGTGTAACTCGCCATTGACAATAGTCATTGACTTAGACTACCGGGTTATTTGCGTGGACAAAGTTTCATCCTTAGTTAACTCTCCCCGGGTCATATAAGCCAAAAAAGGAACTGTCCAATCAGGAATAGCATGAAGAGCTGACACCAACTGTGTCTCCAAGTTAGGTATTGCAAGGTCCTCTTCTATTGGTAACTTAACTGAAGTGTTATGCAATATATTAAGAAAAACATTGGGCGGCACCGGCTTACGCTGAGACCCCAGCCGCCTTAAAGAATCAGCCGCCTCATTCTTTCTGCGGTCAACATGTTCCACCTGATAACCTTTGAAGTGACCAGCAATACTATCAACCATCCGGCGATAAGCCACCATGAGCAGGTCCTTAGAGTCCCAAGTTCCTGAGACTTGCTGAGCCACCAAATCTGAGTCGCTGAAGCACCTGAACCGGCTTAGATTCATCTCTTTAGCCATCCGAAGACCATGAAGCAGGGCCTCATACTCAACTGCATTATTAGTACAAGGAAACATCGGCCTTAAAACATAGAAAAATTAGTCACCTTGTGGGGAAGTCAAAATAACTCCAGCCCCCGAGCCTTCCAACTGCCTGCACCCATCAAAATGAACGGTCCAATACGTATTATCAGGCTTCTCCTCGGGCATCTGCAACTCTGTCCAGTCATTGATGAAATCCACAAGAGCCTAAGACTTGATAGCTGTCCTAGGCATATATTTCAAGCCATGGGGTCCAAGCTCAATGGCCACTTGGCCACTCGACCTATGGCTTCTCTGTTTTGGATAATATCCCCTAAGGGAGTAGAACTGACCACAATAATGGGATGACCAAGGAAATAATGCTTCAACTTGCGACTGGCCATGAACACCCCATAGACTAACTTCTACCAGTGTGGGTACCTCTGTTTAGACTCAATTAAGACCTCACTGACATAATAAGCCGACCTTTGAACCGAATATTCCTTGCATGTTTCCTTCCTTTCCACTACAACCGCCACGCTGATAGCTCTGCTATTAGCAGCCACATACAAGAGCAAGGTCTCCTTCTCAACTGGAGCTGCAAGAACCGGCGGCTCAACCAACTTTTTTTTTGAGCGCCTCAAATGCCTCATTAGCAACATCACTCTAGACAAAGTGATCCGTTTTCTTCATCATCTGGTACAGAGGAATAGCCTTTTCTCCCAGGCGGCTTATAAACTGGCTTAAAGCCGCAATACGACCGACCAAATGCTGGACGTCATTAATGCACGCCGGCTTAGCCAATGAAGTGATAGCCTTGATTTTCTCCGGGTTAGCTTCAATACCTCTCTCAGAGACCAGGAAACCTAGGAGTTTGCCTGCAGGCACACTAAAAACACACTTGGTCGGGGTAAGCATCATCTTTTAGACCCGGAGGTTATCAAAGGTCTCCTTCAAATGATCTAACAAGGTCTCCTTTTTTATGGACTTCACAACAATATCGTCCACATAAGCATGAACATTGCGTCCTATCTAGTTGTGAAGACAGTTCTGAACACAACACTGATAAGTCGCCTGGGCACTCTTGAGCCCAAAAGGCATAGACACATAGCAGAAAGCTCCAAATGGTGTGATGAAAGATGTTTTCTCTTGGTCCTTAACTGCCATCTTGATCTGATGATAACCAGAATAAGCATCTAAGAAGCTCAGACGCTCACAATCCGCCGTAGCATCAATGATCTGATCAATACGGGGTAGAGCAAAAGTATCAGCTGGACAATCCTTGTTAAGGTCTGTGTAATCCACACACATACGCCAAGTGCTATTTTTCTTAAGTACCGGTACCGGATTAGCCAACCACTCAGGATGAAAAACTTCAATAATAAACCCGGCCACCAAGATCCGGACCACCTCTTCTCCAATGGCCTTGCGCCTTTCCTCATTAAAATGATGAAGGAATTGTTTGACCGGTTTGAACTAAGGATCAATATTGAGAATGTGCTCGACGAGTTCCCTCGGTACACCTGGCAAGTCTGAAGGCTTCCGTGCAAAGATGTCCCACTTCTCATGGATGAACTCGATGAGCGCGCATTCCTATTTTGGATCCATATTAGCACTGATAGTCAACTGCTGAGATGATTCACTAGGGACAAAGTCAACCTGCTTGGTATCATCCGCCGACTTAAACTTCAACAAATGGTCATGCTCTATGGTTGGCTTCTTCAATGGAGTCTTATATGTCGGGTCAACATTGTCTTCATAAAACTTAAGCTCTTCCGTAGCACAAGCAGACTCAGCATAAGTCACATCACCTTCTTCACATTCCAAGGCTATCTTCCTATCACCATGTATCATGATGGTACCCTTGCGACCCGACATCTTAAGCTGCAAATACACATAACAAGGCCGCGCCATAAATTTGGCGTAAGCCGGCCATCCGAGCAGAGCATGATAGAGGCTCTTTATTTTAACCACTTCAAAATTCAATGTCTCAGCCCTGTAATAATGTTCATTGCTAAAAGCCCTTCCAAGGCTATCTTACCCACTGGATACGCTGACTTACTGGGCACTACCCCATGAAAAACTTTAGAGGACGGCTTAAGATCTTTGTGAGTCAGATTCATCTAGCGAAAAGTATCATAATAAAGGATATTGATACTTCTACCTCCGTGCATAAGAACCTTAGTGAACTTGTAACCTCCAACCTGAGGAGCTACCACCAAAGCCAGCTAACCCATATTGTCAACCCGGGGGTGGATGATCCTCACGGCTCCATACAATTGGTTGGTCTGACCATCATAAGTATTGAGGGACTGCCGGCTCAACCGCGCTCACCATTGTTCAACTCCTTCGGATTACTCTGATACCCTAACTATTGTTGTTCATTCCCCTGATTGGGTTGCTGGTTATAGTTACCCTGATTGCCTTGGCCTTGAAATCCAGAATTTGAGCCGCCGCCTCCAAAGCCGGGCCCGTGTGAACCGGATCCTGACCCGCCATGAGGGCCATTATTACTATTGTGATCCCGGTGAGAGCCAAAATTCTTATATTCCTTCATGATATAACAATCTTTCCACAGGTGAGTTGACAGTCTATCTTGGTAGCTGTGCTTTGGGTAGGGCTGGTTCAACATTGCTTCAAGGTTGAATCTTGATCCTCCTGGTCGAGCGAATGGCTTACCTTTCCGATGTCGATCGTTATTCTGCGCATTAGTATTAGCCACAAAATTTGACCCGCCATCAGGTTGCTTGCGCTTACCATTACTACCTTGATTATGTCCTTTTGTGTGTTACTGTTGTCCCTTCCCATCGCCATTTTTCTTCCCCTTGCTGGACTTCTCCTCGTAAGACCCAGGGTCTTTAGTGTTGTCAGGTCAGCGTACTTGATGGGAGCTTCCATGAGCTCCCCCATGTCATTGAAGTGACATTTGAGCCGCCCTAACTTTTGCTTGAGAGGGGTGAAACGGCAATTCTTCTCCAAAATCAAAACAGC
Source organism: Triticum urartu (assembly GCF_003073215.2). Classification (NCBI taxonomy): domain Eukaryota; kingdom Viridiplantae; phylum Streptophyta; class Magnoliopsida; order Poales; family Poaceae; genus Triticum; species Triticum urartu. The sequence goes on from NC_053025.1 coordinate 391,690,920, forward strand.
ATAGCCGGTGTTGATGCTATCTGATGAGTGGATAATAGCAGAAACCTGTTGGGCCCAATGGTGGGCCGACTCATCCTCGCGCTAGACACAAGCGTCTAAGTTGATGATTGATAGAGGTTGTTTGCACGTGTCTTTGAAATCCTGAATAAAACGCGCTTTTAACTCTGCCCTTGAATTGATAGAATTAGGGCGCAATTCCTTCAACTAGGTTCGAGCCGGCCCATCCAACATCATGGTGAAGTACTTGGCGCACACGACGTTGTTGACATCTAGCATCTCCATAGCCAACTCGTAGCTCTCAATCCAAGCTTCTGGAGGCTGATCAATAGTGTAATTAGGGACCTTTCGAGGACCCTTGAAGTCCTTAGGCAGCCGCTCATTGCGAAGAGCCGGCTCTAGGCAAGGCACCCCTACTGTTCTAGAAGTCATCCTGACTTCTACAGATGCTAACGGGTTACGCTGGAGCTACTGATGAGCCGCTAACTGAGCCGCCAGCTCCACCTCTTGATGTGCCCTAGCCTGATCCAACAAAGCTTGAACATTGTTGTCATCACGCGGCGGGTCATGCTCACGTGGTTGGTTCCAACGCCCCTTGATGTTGGAAACCGTCGGCAACTCAATGCGCCGACTATAACTTCGGCTGGGGCGCGGGGTTGAATGAATTCGCTCGCGGCTATATGAATAAGCCGCTTGCTGAACTACCGCCGTTTGAAGAAGCTCCACTCCTTTTCAGGTCTCGACCGCAGTGGGTGACACGCCTTCCATTGGAAGAGCCGCCAGCCATGAAGCCGCGGCAATCATGTTATCTAGAGGATTGTAAAAATGGCCCGACGGTGTTGTCACCTGCTGAGGCGGGGGTGTGTTCAAATGGGGCGGGTCTGTTACCCGCGACTGAGCTGTTACCCTAGTCACGGGCGCCTCGACAGCCCGGGTCACACCGGGCGGGTTACTTGGTCCTTCCCCAGGTGTGCTAAAAAGATTTCTGGCCTCAAACTGCGAAGGTAGACGGCTTTGGTATCTATGTAATACAACATTTGATGCATTCTAGTCCAAGCTTAACAGGAAAGCTTCTGCTTGAACCCGTTGTGACTCGGCTTCCAACGCCGCTCGCTCTGTTGCCATCCTAGCATTCTCAGCATTAAGCTCCTCCTTTGCCTGAGCTACTTCATCTTACAGTTTCACGACTTCCACATTATCATGTGCTTGAGTCACCGGGTTTGCTTCTAGGGCTAACAGCGTTGCCAAAGCATCCAAGAGCTCAGACAAAACTTGAGCCAGCGGGCGCACATGGCTGCTTGCCCCAGCCGTCGCCGCAGCCGTTGAACTAGAGGTCATAGCCGCAGCCATTGATGAATTCAACATCTGTTGCGTGTCAACCATGAAGATAGCAACCCTGCTCAGCGGCTCGTTGGCGTCTGGAATACTGTCACCATCGGAACAACCCCCAAGCCCGCCATCTTGCAATTGATAGATCGATTTAGTTCTGCCGGTTGAGAACTCATCACCTGAGTAGATGGTTGTCTCTCCTCCTGACATAGAACCTTCTTCGAGATCCGCCCCATGAAGAAAGCCAAAGAAGGCAGGCTTCCTGGCGAGTTGGATCTTGGCGGGTCGTGCTTGCTGAGCCATCTCGATCGTGTCGGTGGAGATGTCCGGCTCTAGCTCCCACTCTCCAATCTTGCCGATGAAGATGTGAATTCCACCGAAGGGGACTCGGTACCCGTACTTGATTGAGTCGGCCTCGGGACCCCATCCAGCGTCGTTGATGTAGATCTTGCCGCGATGACTCTTGGTCATCCGGCCCGCAGCGTATCCCTTGATCACTGAGAAGCTTCCCTTAAAGAACTCGAAACCACCGTGCTTTGGCCCTAAGGTGGGTGCCAACTATCATGGATTTGTCACGGCAGATGCTCTAGTGAAAGGACTTAGGTGTGGAGCCATCACAACTAGGTTAGCTTGAGGGGGTTGAATGGGACAAAAGGACACAAGGAGTTTACCCAGGTCCGACCCCTCTCAACGAGGTAAAAGCCTACGTCCTGCTTCTAGTTGAATTTCTTGAGTTTCAATTACAAGGGAGAGAATACGCTTGACCTAGTTCTCGATTGATTGTTTCTTGAGTTAACCCGCCGCCGGGTCTCACCTTTATATACATAGGTAGAGACCTAGCGGCTTATAGAGTCCCGACCGGCTCACACAGCGTGACCGACTCGGCTTCTAACTAGTCCTGCCTTACAGAGCAAGTCTTCCTACGGCGGTTCACAGGCCCAGAACTTGGGCCCTTACTAGGTCTGCCTCCTAAGAGTCCTTGTCTTCATACCTCTTCCTGGTCCTCCTTGGACTTTCTTCATGTTAAACCGCCAATGGTGTAACCCGGCCCCTCCTGGGAGTGTCACACCTCGAAGCTATATCCCCAACAATCATGATATAATATGATAACATGGTATCTTGCTAGCCCTTTCTAAGACCGCAAAACATAAATGTAGAGAACCTCCAAAGTTCAAGCAACGACTAAACATTGTAATTCATGGTAGAGGAGATCCAATCATGATGGACACACCATTAACTATACACAATGCATAAGAATGACAATAGTGCCCTCATGACTAGTGCTTATTTCAGAAGGCGATGACTCAACAATAAAAGTAAAAGAACATAAAAGCAATTGGATAGGCCCTTAGCAGAGGGAAGCTAGGATTTGCATAGCTGCTAGAGCTCGAAGCTTAATTCAGAGATAAATATAATTTTGGGAGGTATACCATTCCTAATAATGTGACGACCGAGACTTTTCAATATCTTCCATGCTAAACAAATTAGCGGCGGTTCCCAAGCGGCAAAAGTAAAGTTTACCCCCTCCACCAACAAACACAAGCCATGGCTAGTCGAATCCTCGGGTGCCCTCCATACCAACAACTTTCCGGGGGAGTTTCTTTTATTATTATAGCAATTTTAATCATGGGACTGGGTATCCCGATTACCAGCCCATCTCGTGCAAGGACAAGTGAATAAACACTCATCATGAGAATAACCCGCTTAGCATGGAAGATACTGAACGCCTCTTGTCGCTCCATGAGCGGTACAAGCACACAAAACAGATGTTCATTTGAATATCTAGAGGTGGATGTAGGATCGAAAGTATGTCTAGAGGGGGGTTATTAGACTACTTGACCAAATAAATATCAAGCCTTTTCCCAAATTTAAGTCTTGGAAGATTTTAGCAACTTATCACAAGTCAAGCAATCAACCTACACATGCAAATCTAGGAGTATAGTAGCGGAATGTAAATCATTGCATATGAAGATAAAGGGAAGGAGTTTGGAGGGAGCAAACACAATGTAGACACAGATATTTTTGGCATGGTTCCGATAGGTGGTGCTATCGTACATCCATGTTGATGGAGACTTCAGCCCACGAAGGGTAACAGTTGCGCGAGTCCATGGAGGGCTCCTCCCACGAAGGGTCCACGAAGAAGCAACCTTGTCTATCCCACCATGGCCATCACCCACGAAGGACTTACCTCACTTGGGTAGATCTTCACGAAGTAGGCGATCTCCTTGCCCTTACAAACTCCTTGGTTCAACTCCATGATCTTTAAGGAGGCTCCCAAGTGGCACCTAACCAATCTAGGAGACACCACTCTCCAAAAGGTAATAGATGGTGTGTTGATGATGAACTCCTTGCTATTGTGCTTCAAATGATAGTCTCCCCAACACTTAACTCTCTCTCACAGATTTGGATTTGGTGGAAAGATTATTTGAGTGGAAAGCAACTTGGGGAAGGCTAGAGATAAAGATTCTTGTGGTTGGATTGGAATATCTTGGTCTCAACACATGAGTAGGTGGTTTTCTCTCAGAAAATGAATGCTGGAAGTGTAGGCACGTTCTGATGGCTCTCTCCACGAATGGAGGGAGGGTGGAGGGGTATATATAGCCTCCACACAAAATCTAACTGTTACACAATTTACCAAACTTGGTGGGACCAAATAGTTAAACTCGGTCAGACCGATTGAGTTCAAAATGTGAACGTTAGGATTTTTGGTGGGACCGACATGTCAACTCGGTGTGACCAATTTCATTAGGGTTAGGGCATAACGTAATCTCGGTGAGACCGGTCACATGAACTCGGTGAAACCGATTTCTGTAATAGGCAAACAGAGAGTTGGTCATGCAAACTTGATGGGACCGATCGCTAATTTCGGTGGGACCAAAACGTTACGAAAAGCAAACAGAGTGTTTGCATTGCGAACTCCGTGGGACCGATCGCTCATCTCGGTTAGACCAAAATGTTATGAAGGGAAACAGAGAGTTTGCAATCCCATCTCGGTGAGACCGATGTCCCTATCGATGAGGTCGAACTGATGAGGGTTTCTGGCTATGGCTATGTCAACTGAACTTGGTGGTGTTGGATAGATAAAATCGGCGGGGCCGAGTTTGACTTTTGGTTTGGAACATATGAGGATATGAGAAAGTGGCTGAGGGCTTTTGGAGCATATCACTAAGCATTTTGAGCAAGCAAGCCATTAAGCAACACCTCATCCCCTTTTAATTTTATTGGCTTTACCTATGGACTCAATGTGATCTTGGATCACTAAAATGAAAATGTAGAGTCTTGAGCTTGAGCCAATATGTGTCCTTAGCATTTTGAGGGGTTCACATCTCTAGTCCATGCCATGCCTATCATTGAACATTCTGAAATGATCATCTTGAAAGAGTATTAGTTCAATGAGCTATATGTTGTTAAGAATTACCAAAACCACCCAGGGATTAGTTGCGCTTTCCATCTCCCCCTTTTTGGTAATTGATGCCAACATATAGATCAAAGCTTCGACAAATAATAATAAGAGTGAAATATATCGTCGCTTTGAGAAGTATGTGATAAGCAAGAGCTCCCGCTAAATTTGTGCATTATTTTAAAATTTTATTTTGAATGCGAATGCACAATCGATTAGGATCATGGTTTACTCTTTCATGTCACATACATCTTGGTGGAGCGCTCAAAATGATTGTAAATGAAACATGCACTCATCACCAAGGCAAATTGAATGATCATACATGAGAGATAAATAATGTCATCATCCAAGCATAAGCATTAAAGTGTGATATGATCAAACACATGACCATACAAGTATCTCACACACATAAAGTATCATCCAGGAAAGCAAACAAATAAGTATCAAACAAGTAGCAAATGAGGCAAAAAGAAGCAAATATCTCTCTCTCTCAGCCTATGATCTATACACTTTCTCCCCCTTTGGCAACAAGTTACCAAAAACCTCGAAAATGCATAGTGTTATGCGGCTCCCTAGGCTTGATCTTCGGGAGGAGGCGTGGAGAGGACTCCGAGGATGAATGCATCTGTTGAGGTTGTTGGAGCTGGTGGAGTTGCAACCGTAGGGGCTACCAAAGCTGTGGCTGCAGGTGCTGACGTAGTAGCTCTTGTGTCTGTCATAGGCACTGCTGCAGATCTCTGTGCCCTAGGAACTCTTTGAAAAGCGTCAGTAGTAGCTTCCCCTTTCCTTTCTTCAACTTCTTCCTGGAGTTGCTCAACAGCTGTTTGCATTTCTGTCACCTTCAAGTCAAGATCATAGAACTTTGTCTCAATGATCCTCTCAAGACTCTCTTGATTTTGAGTCAGGGTGGCCAATCATTTCTCAATCCTCAGAGTGGCTTGAATAAGATATCCAAGTTGATCTTGTTCTGACTTAAGGAAGACTTGTGAAGCCTCTTCAACACTTGGCATCATTGCTGCCTTCTCAGTTTTTGCTTTCTCCCTCTTCTCTTGAGCCTCTACAGATGTGGGATCATCAGCATCCATGACAACTGTGTTGTCCTCAAAGTCAGGCCTCAAGGGAAGGTGTTCTTTATCCAATAAGTATGTGAGCGTGCCCATCTTGGAGTTGATGAGCATCTGGATGTGTGGAGCATACCCACATGATCTCTTCTAGTCTGCAGCTGTCCTCTTGATTGTTTCAACAATCAAACTCATCACCTTAAACTTCTGGGGGCACATCCAACAACTAAAGCAAATTGATGGGGTGGCCTCTGATCATCCTGTGATCTCCTGACTTGGGAAACAAGTTGTGCCTCAAGATGGTGTTAATAGTGTCCAGTCCACATAATAGATAATATACAGAGCCTAGCTTGTGATTCTACAAGGCTTTGTTAGGAATATCCTTGTACATGTTGGCCATGGAGTTGTGATCTTTCATCCTCTTGGCATAGGCATCTATGTCATCCTCAAGCTCTGCATGGGCATTTATCAGCTTGGCCCATTCAGGAACTATTGATTGGTACCTTGTACCTTCAGACATCCATATGATTCTTCCATCATGATTGAAATGAGTTGTAGAGTAGAATTGCATAATGAGCTCATAATTCCACTTGGTCAATTTCTGACCCACAAAAGTGTCTACTCCATTGAGCCCAAAGCTCTCATGCATTCCTGGGAAGTGGTATTTATTGTTGTCGATGTATTTCCAATCAACCCACTTCATGTCACACACTATGGGCTTGTTGACCAAAAGAATGGTCTCAGAAGTCCTGCCGCTCCTTGGTGTGAAATCTATAGTCCACAACAGTCCTTATCCTCACAGCATACGGATCTGATTGTCCCCACAAGCTGAGACCTGCATCCTTTCTAACTTTCATGTTCTCAGCCACTGGATGATTGTCATCATGGCCAGGGATCTTTAGCTTTAGCTTCCTGAGCACCTGGGCTTCATCATCATCATCATCATCATCATCAGCAGCAGCAGCAGCTGATATGTTTCTTGTGCTCGTCTTTGGTGCAATCTTGGGGGCTGGAGCAGAAGCTTTGGGGGCAGTCTTGGGCTTTGAAGAAGCAGACCCAAACTTGATGGCATCCCCCATCAGCTTTTGTGCTTTAGGTGCTGGTGCAGCACCCTCTTCTTCCTCTTCCTCCTCATCAGAATGAATCATCATTGAGGGTTTGCTATGACTCTGGCCATAGTTTTCTTGGCCCTATCCTTCCTCTTCTTTCCCTCACCAGCAGCCTCTCTAACAGTTGATTTGGAGGTTTCAAGAGTTGAGGCCCTGGCTTTTTAAGTGGGCACTCTCTTGGAAGGAGCCTTCTTGTGCATACTAGGCTTTGTTGATGCAACTGTGCCAAATTCCTTCTTGACAACCTTCTTTTTTGGAGCCGACCTCCTCCTCAGCAGCAACATAGTCTTCATCCTATGAATCAGAATTTCTCTTTCTCCTCTGCCTACACTACAAAAAAGACACTTCCATGATGATACGTGTTTGTCACAGTAGGTCATGTTTTCTGTCATGCATGTACATTAATGACGATTTTATGACAGAATCAAGATAGTCATACCCGTGCTGTCGTAGAAGTGTTCCATGACATTACCAAAATTATCATCACGGAAGTGTCCACTTCCATGACAATAAGTCGTGCGTCATAGTAGTGCTTTCGTCAAGGGTGACCGACACATGGCATCCACCGTAACGGGTCATCGTTAAGCTATCGCGTCCGGTTTTGGATCCGATAACCCCGTTAACAGCCAGGACCAATGAGGATTTTCCACATGTAAAATTGTCATTGGCCGGAGGAAACATGTGTTGGCTCACCCTTGGGACAGATGCCATCCATTCATTGGACAGGAGGCGCCTATGATACGTCGACACGTGGCACGACCCAACAAAGGCCCATATAGGTTAAAAAGGCCGGCCCAGTCAAAGGCCCATAGTACTTATACTTACTCAGGTACTAGTGGGCCAGCCCAATAATGGCCTGTTTAATAAGGCCCATTTACGGCCCGAAGCCAGATCTGGCCCGTTAATTGTTCGCCGAATATTTGGGCCCAATTACGGCCCAGTGATATTCGGCCTGTTAGAGGCCCGATGTAGACATGGGCCCATTTCAGCACACTGTGTCTTTCGGCCTGGGAATGGCCCGTGCTGCCCATGGGCCATATATGATCCGACACGACATCCGGCCCACTAACGTCCCATGATAAAGGTGGCAACAGTTCAGCCCAACATGACTTTGGGCCTGTTAAAGGCCTGTCGTACAATTCGGCCCGTTGATGCATGTACTAAGCTTTCGGCCTCTTAAAGGCCCATGATATCAGTGGGCCAACTAAGGCCCAAAATATGTTTTGGCCTCATAATGGCCCGTCATACAACTGGGCCAAAAAAGGCCCGGTCTACCTTTCAGCCTGCTAAAGGCCCGTTGACGACTAGCGATAATTGAGGCCCAACATGAATTTCGGCCTGCTAAAGGCCCATGGTTTCTTCTGGGCCGTAACAGGCCACCAGAATATTCAGCCTGTTAATGGCCCAACGCTACATGGGCCAAACTAAGCGCTGGGTCCACAAAAGTCCCAACTAAAATTTGGGCCGAATATAGGCCAGAGTAAGTTGTGGGCCTGGCACAAAGTGTGAAGGCCCCAATGGCCATTCGGTCCCAAGAAAGGTGCAGGCCGGCCCAATTGTGGCACGCTAAAAACCAGGCCCATTAGAGGCGAATGTTTTGGCCCGGGCGACTACATTAGATTTTTTTCAGATAGTGAATGATGGCAGTAACTAGTAGGAATTAAGAACAAACATACTGTATACAATAAAGAAATTACGGCATAGTAACTTAGAATAAACCTACACTATACAATAAATGATTTATGGTATATTACATCCAATGGGCATCGAAGTTCACCACCAGTGATCATAAAGCGCAGCGAAGAAGCAGATTACAAAAATTGGGCACCATTGCAGTGTAACAAAATAATACTGAACCGAGACCACTTCCAAGACAGTTCAAGAAAGGTTAGCCTTGCGCGGGAACTGCTGCGCAAGCTGCTGAGCAAGCCTGTGAGACTGGCCTAGGATGTCGGTCATAGCTTCCAGGTGTAGCTGTTTAGCAATGAGATTCTTGTTGGGGAACATAGTAATTTTAAAAAAATTCCTACGCACACGCAAGATCATAGTGATGCATAGCAACGAGAGGGCAGAGTGTTGTCCACGTACCCTCATAGATCGAAAGCGGAAGCGTTATGACAACACGATTGATGTAGTCGTACGTCTTCATGATCCGACCGATCCAAGTACCGAACGCATGGCACCTTCGAGTTCAGCACACGTTCAGCTCGATGACGTCCCACGAACTCCAATCTAGCAGAGCTTTGCGGGAGAGTTCCGTCAGCACGATGGCGTGATGACGGTGATGAGGTTGCTACCGACACAGGGCTTCGCCTAAGCACCGCTACGATATGACCGAGGTGGAATATGGTGGAGGGGGGCACCGCACACGGCTGGGAGAGATCAACAGATCAACTTGTGTCTAGAGGTGTCCCCCTACCCCCGTATATAAAGGATGGAGGAGGGGGAGGGGGCCGGCCACCCTTGGCGCGCCCCATGAGGATTCCTACTCCCACAGGGAGTAGGACTCCCCCCTTTCCATGTTGGAGTAGGAGAGGAGAGGGAAGGAGAAAGAGGGAGAAAGGAAAAGGGGGGGTGAGGGAGTCCTGGATTAGGGGGTGTTCGGATAGCCGGACTATACCTTCAGCCGGACTCCTGGACTATGAAGACACACGATTGAAGACTTCTTCCCATGTCCGGATGGGACTTTCCTTGGCATGGAAGGCAAGCTTGGCGATGTGGATATTCAAGACCTCCTACCATTGTAACCGACTCTGTGTAACCCTAACCCTATCCGGTGTCTATATAAACCGGAGGGTTGTAGTCCGTAGGGAATCAACTCCATATACAACAATCATACCATAGGCAAGCTTCTAGGGTTTAGCCTCCTTGATCTCGTGGTAGATCTACTCTTGTACTACCCATATCATCTATATTAATCAAGCAGGAGTAGGGTATTACCTCCATCGAGAGGGCCCGAACCTGGGTAAAAACATCGTGTTCCCTGCCTCCTGTTACCATCCGGCCTAGACACACAGTTCGGGACCCCCTACCCGAGATCCGCCGGTTTTGACACCGACATTGGTGCTTTCATTAAGGGTTCCTCTGTGTCGTCGCCTTTAGGCCCGATGGCTCCTTTGATCATCAACAACGATGCGGTGCAGGGTGAGACTTTTCTCCCCGGACAGATCTTCGTCTTCGGCGGCTTCGCTCTGCGGGCCAATTCGCTTGGCCACCTGGAGCAGATCGAAAGCTACGCCCCTGTCCATCAAGTCAGGCTTGGAAGCTTAAACTACATGGCTGACATCCGCGGAGACTTGATCTTTGACGGGCTCGAGCCACGGCCAAGCGCGCCGCACTATCTCGAGGGGCATGATCTAGCTCTGCCCCCGGACAGTGTCCTGGAGGCCGCACACGCATCGGTTCCGACCCCTAACTCGGAGCCTATTGCGCCAATCGAGGACGAGCGGTTGGACGTCACCTCGGGGGCTGCGATTCCAAAAGTGATCGAGCCGAACGCTAGCCCCGCACTCTGCACGACCCGTGACTACGAGGATCCGGACTCCTCCCCGGACTCCGAACCTCCCGCGCCCCTGCCAATCGAATCCGATTGGGCGCCGATAATGGAGTTCACCGCCGCAGACATCTTTCAGCATTCGCCTTTTGGCGACATCCTGAATTCTCTTAAGTCTCTCTCTTTATCAGGAGAGCCCTGGCCGAACTACGGTCAGCGAGGGTGGGATACGGACGATAAGGAAATTCAAAGCCCACCCACCACCCACTTTGTAGCCACTTTCGACGATTTAACCGACATGCTTGACTTCGGCTCCGAAGACATCGACGGCATGGACGACGATGTAGGAGACGAACAGGAACCAGCACCTGTAGGGCGCTGGAAGGCCACCTCGTCATATGACATATATATGGTGGATACTCCAAAAGATGGAGATGGCGATGGAACAGTGGGGGATGACGCCCCCAAGAAACAGCCAAAGCGCTGGCGTCAGCGGCGCCGCTCTAAATCCCGCCAAAGCAAAAACGGTGATTCCGGCACGGGAGATAATACTACCCCGGATAGCGCCGAAGAACAGCCACCTCAGCAAGATTCGGCACAGGAAGATGGAAAAGCCAGCCCTCATGAGAGAGCGGCAGACCAAGAGGTCAAGGATGATAACTATACGCCTCCCTCCGAAGACGAGGCAAGCCTCGATGACGACGAATTCATCATACCATCAGACCCCGCCGAACAAGAGCGTTTTAAATGCAGGCTTTTAGCCACGGCAAGCAGCCTCAAGAAAAAGCAGCAACAGCTTAGAGCTACCCAAGATTTGCTAGCTGACAGATGGACTGAAGTCCTTGCGGCCGAAGAGTATGAACTCGAACGCCCCTCCAAGAGTTACCCGAAACGCAGGGCGCTACCCCGATCAGAGGAGGAAGCACCTACATCACTAGCGCATGACATGGCAGACCGGCCACCTCGCGGCCGCGACAGAGAGGCCTCTCGGCCCTCCACCCAAGCCATGCCCCGACGCTGCTCAACTAAGGCACGGGAAAATGCGCCAGGCCTGCGAGACATACTGGAGGATAAGGCAAGACAAACAAGATCGATCTACGGATCACGCAGGCACCCTACGGCACGTGACAATGATCTTCACTCCGGATACAACAAATCCGGCCAGGCCGAACACAACAGGCATAGCTCTTCCGAGCTGCATCGTGATATAGCCCAGTACAGAGGCGCCGCACACCCGCTATGCTTCACGCATGAAGTAATGGATCATAAAATCCCAGAGGGTTTCAAACCCGTAAACATCGAATCATACGATGGCACAACAGATCTGGCGGTATGGATCGAGGATTATGTCCTTCACATCCACATGGCACGCGGCGATGATCTACACACCATCAAATACCTCCCGCTCAAACTTAAAGGACCGGCCCGGCATTGGCTTAACAGCTTGCCAGCAGACTCAATCGGTTCTTGGGAGGACCTGGAAGCCGCATTCCTCGACAACTTCCAGGGCACTTACGTGCGACCACCGGATGACGACGACTTAAGCCACATAATTCAGCAGCCAGAGGAATCGGCCAGACAATTCTGGACACGGTTCCTAACAAAGAAAAACCAGATAGTCGACTGTCTGGACGCAGAGGCCCTAGCAGCCTTCAAGCATAACATCCGGGACGAGTGGCTTGCCCTGACGACACTCATGACCCGCTTTTGCGCAGGAGAAGACAGCTGGCTAGCTCGCAGTAACAACTTATCAAAGAACCCTGGTAATTCGGATACTAAGGACAAAAGTGGTAGGACACGTCGGAATAAGCAAAAATGCCGCATTAGCAGCGACAGCAATGAAGACACGGCAGTCAATGCCGGATTCAAAGGCTATAAATCCGGTCAGCGGAAAAATCCATTCAAAAAGAATACTCAGGGCCCGTCTAGTTTGGACCGAATACTTGATCGCGTGTGCCAGATACATGGCACCCCCGAAAGGCCAGCCAATCACACTAACAGGGATTGTTGGGTGTTCAAGCAGGCAGGCAAGTTAAGGGCCGAAAACAGAGACAAGGGGCTGTACAGCGACGACGAGGAGGAGCCCAAGCCGCCGAACAACAATGGACAGAAGGGTTTTCCCCCACAAGTGCGGACAGTGAACATGATATACGCAACCCACATTTCCAAGCGGGAGCGGAAGCGTGCGCTATGGGACGTATACGCGATGGAGCCAGTCGCCCCAAAGTTCAACCCATGGTCCTCCTGCCCGATCACTTTTGATCGAAGGGACCATCCCACTAGCATCCGTCATGGCGGCTTTGCCGCATTGGTTCTCGACCCAATCATCGACGGATTTCATCTCACAAGAGTCCTCATGGACGGCAGCAATAGCCTGAACCTGCTTTATCAGGATACAGTGCGGAAAATGGGCATAGATCCCTCAAGGATTAAGCCCACAAGAACGACCTTTAAAGGCGTTATACCATGTGTAGAAGCCAATTGTACAGGCTCAGTAACACTTGACGTGGTCTTCGGATCCCCGGACAATTTCCGAAGCGAAGAGTTAATCTTCGATATAGTCCCGTTTCGCAGTGGCTATCACGCCCTGCTCGGACGAACCACATTCACACAGTTCAATGCGGTGCCACACTACGCATATCTCAAGCTCAAGATGCCAGGCCCTCGAGGAGTAATTACGGTCAACGGAAACACCGAATGCTCTCTCCGTACGGAGGAGCATACATCGGCTCTCGCAGCGGAGGTACAAAGTAGCCTTCTCAGGCAATTCTCCAGTCCGGCCATTAAAAAGCCAGACACTGCCAAGCGCGCCCGGAGTAACCCACAGCATGACCACCTGGCACACTCTGAGCAAGCGTAGCAATGCGGCCCCAACCCCAGCTTTCGCGACATAGCGAAACCAGTACCTCGCGTACATAACTACGCCCTTGAAATACCATGGGCACAGGGGAAGGGGCACAATAACGGCATGCCCAAAAAATGGCTTAAAACGTACTAGGGGCTGCCGGATTCTTTTTTTAATTTTTTCTCACTTTCAGGACTCCATACTTCGGACGACCTGTTCGGCAATTCGACTGCCGCACAAACGATGCAAGCTCCAGGGAGGCAGACAAGCCATGCCGCATTATGGAACTCCCAGGTGGTCTCTGTTACGAGCGGTATACCTGTTTTAAATACAATTGCACAGCCTGCCCCTGGTCAGGACATACTGAATAGTCCAATATATTTTACTTACCGCACTATTTGTATCGTTCGGCTTTGGTAAATAGCCTCTCTATAAACAATGCTTAGCTTCTTGTCTATTTTTTGCATTATCTTCTTTTCACATTTATGTTTATTAAATGACATGATTGCACCCATACACCATGGTACGACAAACATGCCAGGGGCTTCAGTACCCCTCATAATGGTGTGAGAAGTCCGTACACTTTCACAAGTGCGGCACCCCGAACTTATAGCACTATATGGATGGGCTCCGAATCATGATTTGAGTCAATAGTTGGGTTTGCCCGGCTCCTATGTTTTGGTGCCTTACGTTCCGCTCTATCGGCTAAGGTAGCACTAGGAGAACCACTGCGATTGTGCCCCGGTTCAGCTGGGTTAAGCACCTCAATGGAGAAAGCTAAAACTGACTGTCATGATGTGGCGAGAGACCGGTCGCTGTTCGAGAGGTTTTTCGAGTCCCTAAAGGCTTATGCCACTTCGAGCGAGGAGCTGGCTTCGTCCGGCCAAGGCGTGGATAGCGCCCCGAACTAGGTCTTCCGAACTAGGGGCTTTGCCAAAATTTAAAATTATAGAGTTCTATGGCTAAGTGAGAGTGTTCAAGCATTATAGTCCGATTGCCTGGTTCGTTGTGCTGAGCGCCTCCCTCGAAGGACCCAACTATGGGGAAAAGAGCGCTCAGGTTTATCCCAAACACCCCAGCACTAGTGGCATGGGGGCAGAAGCCGACGACTGGCCATCTCTCAATTTTTGATAAACGTCCGCACAGAAAGTAATATTTTAAATTCAATAAGCATTGCTTAGCGCATATGAACAAGTTTTCAGCGCACATGATAAACACGAGCGAGTTCATTCAAAAATCACATCCTTGGTACATTCATCCGCCACAAGGCGGGCACCTACAAGAACATCCTTGTAGTAGTTCTCGGGCTTGCGATGCTCCTTCCCCGGCGGCGGCCCGTCCCTAACAAGCTTCTCACCGTCCAGCTTACCCCAGTGCACCTTTGCACGGGCAAGGGCCCTACGGGCACCTTCGATGCAGACGGAGCGCTTGATGACCTCGAGCCTTGGACAGGCCTCCACCAGCCGCCGCACCAGCCCGAAGCAGCTCCCAGGCAGGGCCTCTCCGGGCCACAGCCGAACTATGAAGCCCTTCATGGCCTGTTCGGCCACTTTGTGGAGCTCGACCAGCTGTTTCAGCTGGTCGCTCAAGGGCACAGGGTGTCCGGCCTCAGCATACTGAGACCAGAACACCTTCTCCGTCGAGCTGCCCTCTTTAGCTTGGTAGAATGCGGCGGTGTTGGATACGCTGCGGGGAAGGTCTGCGAATGCCCTTGGAGAGCTCCGGATTCGGGTAAGTAACAAGTAGTTTACTTTTATATTTCTGCTTTGCATAAAGAATGCCTTACCCGCTGCTATCTTTTTCACCTCCTCCAACTCTTGGAGGGCCTTTTGGGCTTCGGCCTTGGCAGACATGGCAGTCTCAAGGGCCGCCGCGAGCTCGGACGCTTGCGTCTTTGACTCAAGCTCCAGACTCTCATGGTTTTTCATGAGAGCCTGAAGCTCTTGCTGCACCTTGCCGACACGGGCCTCAAGTTTCTCTCGCTCGGTGCGCTCCGCGGCCGCTTTCTTTTCGGCCTCGGACAGCGCCTGCTTGAGGGTCGCCACCTCAGTCGTGGCCCCTACAATAAGCAGTACAATCCTGTTATTTTTTGCAATCACGTCTTTTTATAGGCACTTTTTTCTGTAAGGTATTTCTTACCTTCTTTCTCCTCGAGCTGCCGCTTGGCAAGGCCGAGCTCTTGCTCGGTCCGCTCGAGTCCCTGTTTCAGGGCGCCCACCTCCGCAGTCAGTGCGGCGGTGGCTAGCAGCGAAGCCTGCATACGCATATTGACTCTTCGTTGTTAGACTCCTGCGAAATTTAATAGATCCTCTATTCGGCTTTTCTTTCCGAACGCCAAACAGAGCATCAGGGGCTACTGTCTATGCGGTTATATTCTTACATATTTTTTACTTACCTTGAAGCCTGTTAGAAGGCTAGCGCAAGCTTCACTCAGTCCGCTCTTGGCGGACCGAACCTTTTGGATCACCGTACTCATAATAGTACGGTGCTCCTCGTCGATGGAGGCACCGTTAAGCACCTCCAGCAGATTGTCCGGCACCTCCGGTTGGACAGAGGCCGCCGGCTCAGAAGGCTTGCTCCTCTTGGAAGGGGTTCACCTACCGCGGTCCGGAACTGTTGAAGATTCCGGCGCGGTGTCCGGCACAAAGCCAGACTTGGAGCCCTGGGGGGTCTTGTCCCCTTTACTCCTGGAGTCCAGGAGGTCGCCTTGCGGCTCCTCCAGGACCACCTCCTCCTGCCCCGGAGCTCGTTGCGACGCCACTTCGGCGTCATCCGCAGTGCGGGGGGAGACGGCGGGCGGAACTGAGTTAACGTCCGATGAATCCAGGGAGCCGCTCGACGACTCGTTGAGTTCGGCCCGGGGCGGGCTGCATAATTATATTCGACATTAGGGAAGGCTGTGCAACAAAGCAACATCATGAGTTACTCTGATATCCAAATACTTACGATTTCGCTGGACGCTTGGCCCTATCTGGCCACTCCTCTTCGTCCTCTTCGGCGTCGGGGGAGTAGTTCAGCGGAGGGGTCTTCCTCTTCCTGGACCCTTCGGCCTCCCCCGTTGGGGCGGCCTTCCTTTTCTTTCCTCTCCCTGCTGGAGGGGGAGAGTGTTCTTCTTCCTCCTCCTCATTCTCACGGGAGGAGAGCGTCTCGGACTCGTCGGATGACGAGTCCGACACCACCACATTCGGGTACTCTTTCGAGTCCCCGTGGCCTTCTTCTTCTTGGCCTTCTTCTCCGGCACCACATAAGGTGCCGGAACCAGCAGCTTCACTAGGAGAGCAGGGGCTGGGTCTTCGGGCAAGGGAGCCGGACAGTTAATCGATCCGGACTGTGCCTGCCAAGCCTGTCAAAGGTGAGGGACTTTAGATCCCACATAGAGTCAAACTATGAAGAAACTTAACATCCTATAAAAGGTGAAAATAGCTTACCTCGCTGGCGTGACACCGCGAGCTGTATCCGCGGTCCTCGGAAGCGGATGTGGGAGCCCCGGCGCCTTTGGTTAGCACCTTCTAGACGTCTTCATACGTCGTGTCGAAGAGCCGGTTAAGGGTTTGGTGCTGTGCCGGGTCGAACTCCCATAGATTAAAGCCCCGTTGTTGACACGGGAGGATCCGACGGACGAGCATAACCTGGACTACATTGACAAGCTTGATCGGCTTGCTCACCAGGGACTGGATGCATGTCTGCAATCCGGTCACCTCTTTTTCGTCGCCCCATGACAGGCCCGTCTCTTTCCAGGACATAAGCCGCGTGGGGGGTCCGGATCGGAACTCGGGGGCTGCGATCCATTTCGGATCGCGGGGCTCGGTGATGTAAAACCACCATGATTGCCACCCCTTCAGAGTCTCCATGAAGGAGCCCTCGAGCCATAGAACGTTGGCTATCTTGCCCGCCATGGCGCCTCCGCACTCCACCTGGCTGCCACGCGCCACCTTGGGCTTGACGTTGAAGGTCTTGAGCCAGAGGCCGAAATGGGGGCGGATGCGGAGGAAAGCCTCGCACACGACGATAAACGCAGAGATGTTGAGGACGAAGTTCGGGGCCAGATCGTGGAAATCCAGGCCATAGTAGAACATGAGCCCCCGGACAAATGGGTGGAGTGGGAAACCCAGTCCGCGAAGGAAGTGGGGAAGGAATACTACCCTCTCATGGGGCCTTGGGGTGGGGAGAAGCTGCCCTTCCTCGGGAAGCTGGTGCGCGATGTCCTTGGACAAGTATCCGGCCTTCCTTAGCTTTTTGACATGGCCCTCCGTGACGGAGGAGGCCATCCACTTGCCTCCCGCTCTGGACATTGCTGGAGGAGGTTGAGGTAGGAAGCGCGGGCTTGGGCGCTGGAGCTCGGGTGCGCAGGAGATGGATAGGCAAAGGAGGAAGAAGGCGTAGGTAAAAAGGTGGATCCTTGTCCCCTTATATGGGCGGATGCGGTTGTGCGTCCCCACCTGCCAAGTAAAACTCGCTTGCCTCCCAAGCGCCGTGATAAGTGGGGCGGTTGGGTTACCCACGTCTGTATTGATGAGAATCCCGTAAAAGGGGGTACACGATCTCTGCTTTGACAAGACGTGCCAAGGAAACCGCCTCGCAAAACATGCTGAGGTGGAAAAGTGAAAACGATTCGAGCGAAGGACTTGGCTGTAGTGTGATGACACACTGCGGAATACGTCAGCAGATTTGATTTGTGTTAATGTTATTCTCTCTATGGCAATATGTGGAAGCTTATTTTGCAGAGCCGGACACTACTCTTGGTGTTTACAATCTTCTATGAAGGACTTGGAGGAGGAACCCGCCTTGCAATGCCGAAGACAATTTGCGCGCCGGACTCATCATCATTGAAGCCTAGTTCAGGGGCTAATGAGGGAGTCCTGGATTAGGGGGTGTTCGGATAGCCGGACTATACCTTCAGCTGGACTCCTGGACTATGAAGATACAAGATTGAAGACTTCTTCCCGTGTCCGGATGGGACTTTCCTTGGCGTGGAAGGCAAGCTTGGCGATGCGGATATTCAAGATCTCCTACCATTGTAACCGACTCTATGTAACCCTAACCCTATCCGGTGTCTATATAAACCGGAGGGTTGCAGTCCGTAGGGAATCAACTCCATATACAACAATCATACCATAGGCTAGCTTCTAGGGTTTAGCCTCCTTGATCTCGTGGTAGATCTACTCTTGTACTACCCATATCATCAATATTAATCAAGCAGGAGTAGGGTATTACCTCCATCGAGAGGGCCCGAACCTGGGTAAAAACATCGTGTTCCCTGCCTCCTGTTACCATCCGGCCTAGACACACAGTTCGGGACCCCCTACCCGAGATCCGCCGGTTTTGACACCGACAGGGGGCGCCGCCCACCTTTCTAGTCCAATTCGGACTTGGGATGGGAGGGGTGCGCGGCTGCCCCTTGGCCACCTCTCCTCTTCCACCAATTGGGCCCATGAGGCCCATTAACCTCCGGGGGGTTCCGGTAACCCCCCCCCCCCCGGTACTCCGGTATATATCCGATAACCCCCGGAACCATTCCGGTGTCCGAATATAGTCGTCCAATATATCAATCCTCATGTCTCGACCATTTCAAGACTCCTCGTCATGTCCGTGATCACATCCGGGACTTCGAACTACCTTCGGTACATCAAAACACATAAACTCATAATATAACCATCATCGAACTTTAAGCGTGCGGACCCTACGGGTTCGAGAACTATGTAAAAATGACCGAGTCATGTCTCTGGTCAATAACCAATAGCGGAACCTGGATGCTCATATTGGTTCCTACATATTCTACGAAGATCTTTATCGATCAAACCGCATAACAACATACGTTGTTCCCTTTCTCATCGGTATGTTACTTGCCCGAGATTCGATCGTCGGTATCTCAATACCTAGTTCAGTCTCGTTACCGGCAAGTATCTTTACTCATTCCGTAACACATCATCCCGCAGCTAACTCATTAGTTGGAAAGCTTGCAAGGCTTAAGTGATGTGTATTACCGAGTGGGCCCAGAGATACCTCTCCGACAATAGGAGTGACAAATCCTAATCTTGAAATACGCCAACCCAACAATTACCTTCGAAGACACCTGTAGAGAACCTTTATAATCACCCAGTTACGTTGTGATGTTTGGTAGCACACAAAGTGTTCCTCCGGTAAACGGGAGTTGCATAATCTCATTGTCATAGGAACATGTATAAGTCATTAAGAAAGCAATAGCAACAAACTAAACAATCTAGTGCTAAGCTAACGGAATGGGTCAAGTCAATCACATCATTCTCCTAATGATGTGATCCCGTTAATCAAATGACAACTCATGTCTATGGTTAGGAAACTAAACCATCTTTGATTAATGAGCTAGTCAAGTAGAGGCATACTAGTGACACTCTATTTGTCTATGTATTCACACATGTATTATGTTTCCGGTTAATACAATTCTAGCATGAATAATAAACATTTATCATGAAATAAGGAAATAAATAATAACTTTATTATTGCCTCTAGGGCATATTTCCTTCAGTCTCCCACTTGCACTAGAGTAAATAATCTAGTTCACATCGCCCTGTGATTTAACACCAATAGTTCATATCACCATGTGATTAACACCCATAGTTCACATCATCATGTGACCAACGCTCAAAGGGTTTACTAGAGTCAATAATCTAGTTCACATCGTTATGTGATTAACACCCAAAGAGTACTAAGGTGTGATCATGTTTTTCTTGTGAGATAAGTTTAGTCTACGGGTCTGCCACATTCAGATCCGTATGTATCTTGCAAATTTCTATGTCAACAATGCTCTGCACGGAGCTACTCTAGCTAATTGCTCCCACTTTCAAAATGTATCCAGATTGAGACTTAGAGTCATCTAGATCAGTGTCAAAATTTGCATCGATGTAACCCTTTACGGCGAACCTTTTGTCACCTCCATAATTGAGAAACATATCCTTATTCCACTAAGGATAATTTTGAGTGATGTCCAGTGATCTACTCCTAGATCACTATTGTACTCCCTTGCTAAACTCAGTGTAGGGTATATAATAGATCTGGTACACAGCATGGCATACTTTATAGAAACTATGGCTGAGGCATAGGGAATGACTTTCATTCTCTTTCTATCTTCTGCCATGGTCGGGCTTTGAGCCTTACTCAATTTCACACCTTGTAACACGGGTATGAACTCTTTCTTTGACTGTTCCATTTTGAACTACTTCAAAATCTTGTCAAGGTATGTACTCATTGAAAAAACTTATCAAGCATCTTGATCTATCTCTATAGATCTTGATGCTCAATATGTAAGTAGCTTCACTGAGGTCTTTATTTGAAAAACTGCTTTCAAATACTCCTTTATGATTTCCAGAAATTCTACATTATTTCCGATCAACAATATGTCATTCACATATATTTATCAGAAATGTTGTAGTGCTCCCACTAACTTTCTTGTAAATACAGGATTCACCACAAGTCTGTTTAAAACTATATGCTTTGATCAACTCATCAAAGCATATATTCCAACTCTGAGATGCTTGCACCAGTCCATAGATGGATCGTTGGAGCTTGCACATTTTGTTAGCACCTTTAGGATCGACAAAACCTTCTGGTTGCATCATATACAACTCTTCTTTAAGAAATCCATTCAGGAATGTAGTTTTGATATCCATTTTCCAGATTTCATTAAATGTGACAATTGCTAACATGATTCGGACAGACTTAAGCATCTCTACGAGTGAGAAAATCTTATTGTAGTCAACACTTTGAACTTGTCGAAAACATTTTTTCGACAATTCGAGCTTTGTAGATAGTAACACTACTATCAGTGTCTGTTGATGTCTACTACATAACCTTCTTCTTGTAGACGTTGTTGGGCCTCCAAGTGGAGAGGTTAGTAGGACAGTAGCAAATTTCCCTCAAGTGGATGACCTAAGGTTTATCAATCCATAGGAGGCGTAGGATGAAGATGGTCTCTCTCGAGCCACCCTGCAACCAAGTAACAAAGAGTCTCTTGTGTCCCCAACACACCCAATACAATGGTAAATTGTATAGGTGCACTAGTTAGGCGAAGAGATGGTGATACAAGTGCAATATGGATAGTAGATAATAGTTTTTGTAATCTGAAATAATAAAAACAGCAAGGTAGCAAGTGATAAAAGTGAGCGTAAACGGTATTGCAATGATAGTAAACAAGGCCTAGGGTTCATACTTTCACTAGTGTAAGTTCCCTCAACAATACTAACATAATTGGATCACATAACTATCCCTCAACATGCAACAAAGAGTCACTCCAAAGTCACTAATAGCGGAGAACGAACGGAGAGATTATGGTAGGGTACGAAACCACCTCAAAGTTATTCTTTCCAATCAATCCGTTGGGCTATTCCTATAAGTGTCACAAACAGCCCTAGAGTTCGTACTAGAATAACACCTTAAGACACAAATCAACCAAAACCCTAATGTCACCTAGATACTCCAATGTCACCTCAAGTATCCGTGGGTATGATTATACGATATGCATCACACAATCTCAGATTCATCTATTCAACCAACACATAGAACCACAAAGAGTGCCCCAAAGTTCTACCGAAGAATCACGATGAAAACGTGTGCCAACCCCTATGCATAGGTTCCCAATGTCACGAAACCCGCAAGTTGGTCACCTTAACATACATCAAGTGGCACGTGCTATCCCATTGTCACCACAGATATCCACGGCAAGACATACATCAAGTGTTCTCAAGTCTTTAAAGACTCAAACCGATAAGATTACATCAAAGGGGAAACTCGATTCATTACAAGAGAGAAGAGGGGGAAGAAACATCATAGGATCCAAATAAAATAGCAAAGCTCGCGATACATCAAGATCGTATCATCTCAAGAACACGAGAGAGAGAGATCAAACACATAGCTACTGGTACATACCCTCATCCCCGAGGGAGTACTACTCCCTCCTCGTCATGGAGAGCACCGGGATGATGA
Source organism: Triticum urartu (assembly GCF_003073215.2). Taxonomy (NCBI): domain Eukaryota; kingdom Viridiplantae; phylum Streptophyta; class Magnoliopsida; order Poales; family Poaceae; genus Triticum; species Triticum urartu. Next base: position 391,713,112 of record NC_053025.1, read on the forward strand.
AGATGGCCACCGGTGAAGGATTGCCCCCTCCGGTAGGGTGCCGGAACAGGGTCCCTATTGACTTTTGGTGGCTACGGAGGCTTCTGGCGGCGGAACTCCCAATCTATGTTGTGTTCTAGAAGTTTTAGGTCACGTAGGTATATATGGGTGCAGGAGGTACGTCAAGGGAGCCACGGGGGCCCCACGAGGCAGGGGGCGCGCCCTAGGGGGGGTGCCCCCCACCCTCGTGGGCAGCTCCCGTATCTTCTGATGTGGGGTCCAAGTTCATCAGGTGTGTTTCCTTCCAAAAATAACTTCTCCAGTTGATTTCGTTCCGTTTCGACTCCGTCTGATATTCCTTTTCTTCGAAACACTGAAATAGGCATAAAACAGCAAATCTGGGCCGGGCCTCCGGTTAGTAGGTTAGTCCCAAAAATAATATAAAAGTGGATAATAAAGCCCAATATTGCCTAAAACAGTAGATAATATAGCATGGAGCAATCAAAATTATAGATACGTTGGAGATGTATCAAGCATCCCCAAGCTTAATTCATGCTCGTCCTCGAGTAGGTAAATGATAAAAAAGATAATTTTTGATGTGGAATGCTAGTAGGCATAATTTCAATGTAATTCTTCTTAATTGTGGCATGAATATTCAGATCCATAAGATTCAAGACAAAAGTTCATATTGACATAAAAATGATAATACTTCAAGCACACTAACTAAGCAATTATGTCTTCTCAAAATAACATGGCTAAAGAAAGCTATCCCTACAAAATCATATAGTCTGGATATGCTCCATCTTCACCACACAACATATTTAAATCATGCACAACCCCGATGACATGCCAAGAAATTGTTTCATACTTTTAATGTTCTCAAACTTTTTCAATCTTCACGCAATACATGAGGGTGCGCCATGGACATAGCACTATAGGTGGAATAGAATGGTGGTTGTGGAGAAGGCAAAAAGGGAGAAGATAGTCTCACATCGACTAGGCGTATCAACGGGCTATGGAGATGCCCATCAATAGATATCAATGTGAGTGAGTAGGGATTGCCATGCAACGGATGCACCAGAGCTATAAGTATATGGAAGCTCAACAAAAGAAACTAGTGAGTGTGCATCCAACTCGCTTGCTCATGAAGACCTAGGGCATTTTGAGGAAGCCCATCATTGGAATATACAAGCCAAGTTCTATAATGAAAGATTCCCACTAGTATATGAAAGTGACAACATATGAGACTCTCTATATGAAGAACATGGTGCTACTTTGAAGCACAATATATGAGACTCGCTATATCATGGTGCTACTTTGAAGCACAAGTGTGGAAAAAAGGATAGTAGCATTGCCCCTTTTTATTTATTTTCTTTTTTTATTTGGCCTTTCTTTTTTGCCTTTCTTTTTTTATGGCCTTTCTTTTTTTATTTATTTGGCCTTTTTTGGGACAATGCTCTATTGAATGATGATCATCACACTTCTATTTATTTACAACTCAATGATTACAACTCGATACTAGAACAAAGTATGACTCTATATGAATGCCTCTGGCGGTGTACCGGGATGTGCAATGATGCATGAGTGACATGTATGAAAGAATTATGAACGGTGGCTTTGCCACAAATACTATGTCAACTACATGATCATGCTAAGCAATATGACAATGATGAATGTGTCAGGATGAACGGAATGGTGGAAAGTTGCATGGCAATATATCTCCGAATGGCTATGGAAATGCCATAATAGGTAGGTATGGTGGCTGTTTTGAGGAAGGTATATGTTGGGTTTATGATACCGGTGAAAGGTGCGCGGTACTAGAGAGGCTAGCAAAGGATGGAAGGGTGAGAGTGCGTATAATCCATGGGACTCAACATTAGTCATAAAGAACTCATATACTTATTGCAAAAATCTACAAGTTATCAAAGCAAAGTATTAAGCGCATGCTCCTAGGGGGATAGATTGGTAGGAAAAGACCATCGCTCGTCCCCGACCGCCACTCATAAGGAAGGCAATCAATAAATAAATCATGCTCCGACTTCATCACATAACGGTTCACCATACGTGCATGCTACGGGAATCACAAACTTCAACACAAGTATTTCTCAAATTCACAACTACTCAACTAGCATGACTCTAATATCACCATCTCCATATCTCAAAACAATTATCAAGTATCAAACTTCTTAGTATTCAACACACTCATAAGAGAATTTTATTATTCTTGAATACCTAGCATATTAGGATTTTAAGCAAATTACCATGCTATTAAGACTCTCAAAATAATCTAAGTGAAGCATGAGAGTTCATCTATTTCTTCAAAATAAAACTACCACCATGCTCTAAAAGATATAAGTGAAGCACTAGAGCAAATGACAAACTACTCCGAAAGATATAAGTGAAGATCAATGAGTAGTCCGAATAATTATGCAACCTATGTGAAGACTCTCTAACATTTAATAATTTCAGATCTTGGTATTTATTCAAACCAGCAAATCAAAGAAAGAAAATAACATCTAAGAATAGCAAACATCAATGTGAAGAAGACAAAAACTTAGGATCAACCGATACTAACCGATAGTTGTTGAAGAAGAAAGGTGGGATGTCAACCGGGGCATCCCCAATCTTAGATGCTTGAGACTTCTTGAAATATTATCTTGGGGTGCCTTGGGCATCCCCAAGCTTGAGCTTTTGTTTCTCCTTAATTCCTCTCATATCACGGTCTCCCTAAGTCTTAAAAGCTTCATCCACACAAAACTCAACAAGGACTCGTGAGATAAGTTAGTATAAACCATTGCAAAAACCTTATCATACTCTACTGTAGAAAACCACTAAAATTATTATTCAACATTGCATACTAAATGCCTCTGCATATTTAATAGTCCTATCCTCAAATAGAATCATTAAAGAAGCAAACATATGCAAACAATGCAAACATAACAGCAATCTGCCTAAACAGGATAGTCTGTAAAGAATGATGCAACATCCATACTTACCTAGCTACAAAAATTATGAAAGAAAATTCCCACTTTAGTAAATTTATCAGATCTTAATATGCAAAAGGTTTCAAAATTTTATCACATTCTGACTTCTCTAGGGAATTATTGCAACAGCGGTAAACATTCTGTTTTCAAACAGCAACATGTGGACTTCTAAAATAGGCATAGTAAAGGCTATCAAAGCCACTTTTATTGAAATAAAAGATGCAAAACATTGTTCTAAATAACAGCAAGCAAACCCTAAAAAAATAAATTGACGCTCCAAGCAAAACACATATCATGTGGCGAATAAAAATATAGCTCCAAGTAAAGTTACCGATGAACGAAGACGAAAGAGGGGATGCCTTCCAGGGAATCCCCAAGCTTAGGCTCTTGGTTGTCCTTGAATATTACCTTGGGGTGCCTTGGGAATCCCCAAGATTTAGGCTCTTTCCACTCCTTATTCCATAGTCCATCGAATCCTTACCCAAAACTTGAAAACTTCTCAACACAAAACTTAACAGAAAACTCGTAAGCTCCGTTAGTATAAGAAAATAAATCTCCACTTCAACGTACTGTAATAAACTCATTCTTTATTTATATTGGTGTTAAACCTACTGTATTCCAACTTATCTATGGTTTATAAACTATTTTACTAGCCATAGATTCATCAAAATAAGTAAACAACACATGAAAAACAGAATCTGTCAAAAACAGAACAGTCTGTAGTAATGTGGATCAAACGTATACTTCTGGAACTCATAAAATTCTCAAATAAATTTCTGTACCTGAGTAATTTATCTATTAATCATATTCAAAAAGAATTAACTAAATATCACTCTCCAAATAAAAATGGCAGCAATTCTCATGAGCGCTAAAGTTTATGTTTTTTACAGCATGATCAACAAGACTTTCCCCAAGTCTTCCCAAAGGTTCTACTTGGCACAAACACTAATTAAAAGCATAAAACCACATCTAAGCAGAGGATAGATGAATTATTTATTACTAAACAGGAACAAAAAGCAAGGGACAAAAATAAAATTGGGTTGCCTCCCAACAAGCGCTATCGTTTAATGCCCCTAGCTAGGCATGATGATTTCAATGATGCTTACATAAAGGATAAGAATTGAAACATAAAGAGAGCATCATGAAGAATATGACTAGAACATTTAAGTCTAACCCACTTCCTATGCATAGGGATTTTGTGAGCAAACAACTTATGGGAACAAGAATCAACTTGCATAGGAAGGTAAAACAAGCATAACTTCAAAATTTTAAGCACATAGAGAGGAAACTTGATATTATTGCAATTCCTACAAGCATATGTTCCTCCCTCATAATAATTTTCAGTAGCATCATGAATGAATTCAACAATATAACCAGCACCTAAAGCATTCTTTTCATGATCTACTTGCATAGAAAATTTACTACTCTCCACATAAGCAAAATTCTTCTCATTCAGAATAGTGGGAGTAAACTCAACAAAATAACTATCATGTGATTGAAAATTAAGATCAAGATGACAAGGTTCATTTTTATTATTATTCTTTAAAGCATATGTGTCATCACAATAATCATCATAGATAGGAGGCATGCTTTCATCATAATAAATTTGCTCATCAAAACTTGCGGGACAAAAAATATCATCTTCATCAAACATAGCTTCCCCAAGCTTGTGGCTTTGCATATCATTAGCATCATGGATATTCTAGGAATTCATACTAACAACATTGCAATCATGCTCATCATTCAAATATTTAGAGCCAAACATTTTATAGATTTCTTCTTCTAGCACTTGAGCACAATTATCCTTTCCATCATACTCACGAAAGATATTAAAAAGGTGAAGCGTATGAGACAAACTCAATTCCATATTTTTTATAGTTTTCTTTTATAAACTAAATAGTGATAAAACAAGAAACTAAAAGACTTGATTGCAAGATCTAAAGATATACCTTCAAGTGCTAACCTCCCCAGCAACGGCGCCAGAAAAGAGCTTGATGTCTACTACACAACCTTCGTCTTGTAGACGTTGTTGGGCCTCCAAGTGCAGAGGTTTGTAGGACAGTAGCAAATTTCCCTCAACTGGATGACCTAAGGTTTATCAATCTGTAGGAGGCGTAGGATGAAGATGGTCTCTCTCAAGCAACCCTGCAACCAAATAATAAAGAGTCTCTTGTGTCCCCAATACACCCAATACAATGGTAAATTGTATAGGTGCACTAGTTCGGCGAAGAGATGGTGATACAAGTGCAATATGGATAGTAGATAATAGTTTTTGTAATCTGAAATAATAAAAACAGCAAGGTAGCAAGTGATAAAAGTGAGCGTAAACGGTATTGCAATGATAGGAAACAAGGCCTAGGGTTCATACTTTCACTAGTGTAAGTTCCCTCAACAATACTAATATAATTGGATCACATAACTATCCCTCAACATGCAACAAAGAGTCACTCCAAAGTTACTAATAGCGGAGAACGAACGAAGATATTATGGTATGGTATGAAACCACCTCAAAGTTATTGCTTCCAATCAATCCGTTGGGCTATTCCTATAAGTGTCACAAACAGCCCTAGAGTTCGTACTAGAATAACACCTTAAGACACAAATCAACCAAAATCTTAATGTCACCTAGATACTCCAATGTCACCTCAAGTATCCGTGGGTATGATTATACAATATGCATCACACAATCTCAGATTCATCTATTCAACCAACACATAGAACCTCAAAGAGTGCCCCAAAGTTCTACCGGAGAATCACGACGAAAACGTGTGCCAACCCCTATGCATAGGTTCCCAATGTCATGAAACCCGCAAGTTGGTCACCTTAACATACATCAAGTGGCACGTGGTATCCCATTGTCACCACAGATATCCACGGCAAGACATACGTCAAGTGTTCTCAAGTCTTTAAGGACTCAATCCGATAAGATTACTTCAAAGGGGAAACTCGATTCATTACAAGAGAGAAGAGGGGGGAAGGAACATCATAGGATCCAAATATAATAGCAAAGCTTGCGATTCATCAAGATCGTATCATCTCAAGAACACAAGAGAGAGAGAGAGAGATCAAACACATAGCTACTGGTACATACCCTCAGCCCCGAGGGAGTACTACTCCCTCCTCATCATGGAGAGCACCGGGATGATGAAGATGGCCACCGGTGAAGGATTGCCCCCTCTGGCAGGGTGCCGGAACAGGGTCCCGATTGACTTTTGGTGTCTACGGAGGCTTCTGGCAGCGGAACTCCCGATCTATGTTATGTTCTGGAAGTTTTAGGTCACGTAGGTATATATGGGTGCAGGAGGTACGTCAGGGGAGCCACGGGGGCCGCACAAGGCAGGGGGGCGCGCCCTAGGGGGGGCGCCCCCACCCTCGTGGGCAGCTCCCGTATCTTCTGATGTGGGGTCCAAGTTCATCAGGTGTGTTTCCTTCCAAAAATAACTTCTCTAGTTGATTTCGTTCCGTTTTGACTCCGTCTGATATCCCTTTTCTTCGAAACACTGAAATAGGCATAAAACAACAAATCTGGGTTGGGCCTCCGGTTAATAGGTTAGTCCCAAAAATAATATAAAAGTGGATAATAAAGCCCAATATTGCCTAAAACAGTAGATAATATAGCATGGAGCAATCAAAAATTATAGATATGTTGGAGACGTATCATCCGTCTTCCTCTTGAAAATCCATTTATTCTCAATGGCTTGCCGGTCATTAGTCAAGTCAACCAAAGTCCATACTTTGTTCTCATACATGGATCCCATCTCAGATTTCATGGCCTTAAACCATTTTGCGGAATCTGGGCTCATCATCGCTTCCTCATAGTTCGTAGGTTTGTCATGGTCAATTAACATGACCTCCAGAACAGGATTACTGTACCACTCTAGTGTGGATCTCACTCTGGTTGACCTACGAGGTTCAGTAGTAACTTGATCTGAAGTTACATGATCATCATAATTAGTTTCCTCACTAATTGGTGTAGGAGTCACAGAAACAGATTTCTGTGATGAACTACTTTCCAATAAGGGAGCAGGTACAGTTACCTCATCAAGTTCTACTTTCCTCCCACTCACTTCTTTTGTGAGGAACTCGTTCTCTAGAAAGGATCCATTCTCAGCAACAAATATCTTGCCTTCGGATCTATGATAGAAGGTGTACCCAACAGTTACTTTTGGGTATCCTATGAAGACGCACTTCTCCGACTTGGGTTTGAGCTTATCAAGATGAAACTTTTTCACATAAGCATCGCAACCCCAAACTTTAAGAAATGACAGCTTAGATTTCTTGCTAAACCACAGTTCATACGGTGTCGTCTCAACGGATTTAGATGGTCCCCTTTTTAATGTGAATGCAGCTGTCTCTAATGCATAACCCCAAAACGATAGTGGTAAATCGGTAAGAGACATCATAGATTGCACTATATCAAATAAAGTACGGTTATGACGTTCGGACTCACCATTACGCTGTGGTGTTCCAGGTGGCATGAGTTTGTGAAACTATTCCACATTGTTTTAATTGAAGGCCAAACTCGTAACTCAAATATTCGCCTCTGCGATCAGATTGCAGAAACTTTATTTTCTTGTTGCGATGATTTTCCACTTCACTCAGAAATTCTTTGAACTTTTCAAATGTTTCAGACTTATGTTTCTTCAAGTAGATGTACCCATATCTGCTCAAATCTTCTTTGAAGGTCAGAAAAATAACGATCCCCGCCGAGAGCCTCAACACTCATCGGATTGCTTACATCAGTATGTATTATTTCCAATAAGTCAGTTGCTTGCTCCATTGTTCCAGAGAACGGACTTTTAGTCATCTTGCTCATAAGGCATGGTTCGCAAGCATCAAGTGATTTATAATCAAGTGATTCCAAAATCCCATCATCATGGAGTTTCTTCATGTGCTTTATACCAATATGACCTAAACGGCAGTGCCACAAATAAGTTGCACTATCATTATTAACTTTGCATCTTTTGGCTTCAATATTATGAATATGTGTATCACTACGATCGAGATCCAACAAACTATTTTCATTGGGTGTATGACCATCGAATGTTTTATTCATGTAAACAGAACAACAATTATTCTCTGACTTTAAATGAATAACCATATTGCAATAAACATGATCAAATCATATTCATGCTCAACGCAAACGCGAAATAACATTTATTTAGGTTTAACACTTATCCCAAAAGTATAGGGAGTGTGCGATGATGATCATATCAATCTTGGAACCACTTCCAACACACATCGTCACTTCACCCTCAACTAGTCTCTGTTTATTCTGTAACTCCTGTTTCGAGTTACTAATTTTTAGCAACTGAACAAGTATCAAATACCCAGGGGCTACTATAAACACTAGTAAGGTACACATCAATAACATGTATCATGGCGAAGAAACATCATGGAAGTGACAACGTGCTTGCCATTCTACATGAAGTTCCCTTTCTTTCCCTTTGCCCTTTTCTTGAAACTAGTGGTCTTGTTAATCAGCAACACTTGATGCTCTTTCTTGATTTCTACCTTCATCGATTTCATCATTATGAAAAGCTCAGGAATCATTTTCGTCATCTCTTGCATACTATAGTTCATCACAAAGTTCCACTAACTTGGTAATGGTGACTAGAGAATTCTATCAATCACTATTTTATCTGGAAGATTAACTCCCACTTGATTCAAGCGATTGTAGTACCCAGACAATCTGAGCACATGCTCACTGCTTGAGCTATTATCCTCCATCTTTTAGCTATAGAACTTGTTGGAGACTTCATATCTCTCAACTCAGGTATTTGCTTGAAATATTAACTTCAACTCCTGGAACATCTCATATGGTCCATGAAGTTCAAAACGTCTTTGAAGTCCCGATTCTAAGCCATTAAGCATGATGCACTAAACTATCAAATAGTCATCATATTGAGCTAGCCAAACATTCATAATGTCTGCATCTTCTCCTACAATAGGTCTGTCACCTAGCGGTGCATCAAGGACATAATTCTTCTGTGCAGCAATGAGGATAATCCTCAGATCATGGATCCAATCCGCATCATTGCTACTAACATCTTTCAACTTAGTTTTCTCTAGGAACATATAAAAAATAAAACAGGGGAGCTAAACGCGAGCTATTGATCTACAACATAGATATGCTAATACTACGAGGACTAAGTTCATGATAAATTAAAGTTCAATTAATCAAATTACTTAAGAACTCCCACTTAGATAGACATCCCTCTAATCATCTAAGTGATCACGTGATCCAAATCAACTAAACCATGTCCGATCATCACATGAGATGGAGTAGTTTTCAATGGTAAACATCACTATGTTGATCATATCTACTATATGATTCACGCTCGACCTTTCGGTCTCCAGCGTTCCGAGGCCATATCTTCATATGCTAGGCTCGTCAAGTTTAACCCAAGTATTTCGCGTGTGCAAAACTGTCTTGCACCCGTTGTATTTGAACGTAGAGCTTATCACACCCGATCATCAGGTGGTGTCTCAGCACGAAGAACTTTCGTAACGGTGCATACTCAGGGAGAACACTTATACCTTGAAATTTAGTGAGAGATCATCTTATAATGCTACCCTCGATCTAAGCAAAATAAGATATATAAAAGATAAACATCACATGCAATCAAAATATGTGACATGATATGGCCATCATCATCTTGTGCCTTTGATCTTCATCTCCAAGGTATCGTCATGATCTTCATCATCACCGGCATGACACCATGATCTCCATCATCTTGATCTATATCAACGTGTCGTCACATGATCGTCTCGCCAACTATTGCTCTTGCAACTATTGCTATCGCATAGCGATAAAGTAAAGCAATTATTTGGCACTTGAATCTTATGCAATAAATAGACAACCATAAGGCTTCTGCCAGTTGCCGATAACTTCAAAAAAACATGATCATCTCATACAACAACTTATATCTCATCACGTCTTGACCATATCACATCACAACATGCCCTGCAAAAACAAGTTAGACGTCCTCTACTTTGTTGTTGCAAGTTTTACGTGGCTGCTACGGGCTGAGCAAGAACCGTTCTTACCTACGCATCAAAACCACAATGATAGTTCATCAAGTTAGTGTTGTTTTAACCTTCTCAAGGACCGGGCTTAGCCACACTCGTTTCAACTAAAATTGGAGAAACTGTCACCCGCCAGCCACCTGTGTGCGAAGCACGTCGGTAGAACTAGTCTCGAGCCTGCGTACGTGTAATGTCGGTCCGGGCCGCCTCATCCAACAATACCGCCGAACCAAAGTATGACATGCTGGTAAGCAGTATGACTTGTATCGCCCACAACTCACTTGTGTTCTACTCGTGCATATAACATCTACACATAAAACCAGGCTCGGATGCCACTGTTGGGGAATGTAGTAATTTCAAAAAAAATCCTATGCACACGCAAGATCATGGTGATGGATAGCAACGAGAGGGGAGAGTGTTGTACACGTACCCTCATAGACCGAAAGTGGAAGCGTTATGACAGCGTGGTTGATTTAGTCGTACGTCTTCACGATCCGACCGATCCACGTACCGAACGCACGGCACCTCCGAGTTCAGCACATGTTCAACTCGATGACGTCCCATGAACTCCGATCCAGCAGAGCTTTGCGGGAGAGTTCCGTCAGCACGATGGCGTGATGACGGTGATGATGTTGCTACCTTCGCAGGGCTTCGCCTAAGCACTGCTACGATATGACCGAGGTGGAATATGGTGGAGGTGGCACCGCACACGGCTGGGAGAGATCAACAGATCAACTTGTGTCTAGAGGTGCCCCCTGCCCCCGTATATAAAGGATGGAGGAGGGGGAGGGGCCGGCCACCCTTGGCGCACCCCATGAGGAGTCCTACTCCCATCGGGAGTAGTACTCCCCCCTTTCCATGTTGAAGTAGGAGAGGAGAGGGAAGGAAAAAGAGGGAGAAAGAAAAGGGGGGGGCGCCGCCCCCTTCCTAGTCCAATTCGGACTTGGGAGGGGACGCGCGCGCGGCTGCCCCTTGGCCGCCTCTCCTCTTCCACGAATTGGGCCCATGAGGCCCATTAACCTCCGGGGGGGTTCCAGTAACCCCCCGGTACTCCAGTATATATCCGATAACCCTCGGAACCATTCCGGTGTCCGAATATAGTCGTCCAATATATCAATCTTCATGTCTCGACCATTTCGAGACTCCTCGTCATGTCCGTGATCACATCCGAGACTCCAAACTACCTTCGGTACATCAAAACACATAAACTCATAATATAACAGTCATCGAACTTTAAGTGTGTGGACCCTACTGGTTCAAGAACTATGTAGACATGACAGAGACATGTCTCCGGTCAATAACCAATAGCGGAACCTGAATGCTCATATTGGCTCCTACATATTCTACGAAGATCTTTATCGGTCAAACCGCATAACAACATACGTTGTTCCCTTTGTCATCGGTATGTTACTTGCCCGAGATTCGATCGTCGGTATCTCAATACCTAGTTCAATCTCGTTACCGGCAAGTCTCTTTACTCGTTCCGTAACACATCATCCCGCAACTAACTCATTAGTTGCAATGCTTGAAAGGTTTAAGTGATGTGTATTACCGAGTGGGCCCAGAGATACCTCTCTGACAATAGGAGTGACAAATCCTAATCTTGAAATACGCCAACCCAACAATTACCTTCGAAGACACCTGTAGAGCACCTTTATAATCACCCAGTTACGTTGTGATGTTTGGTAGCAGACAAAGTGTTCCTCCGGTAAACGGGAGTTGCATAATCTCATTGTCATAGGAACATGTATAAGTCATTAAGAAAGCAATAGCAACAAACTAAACGATCTAGTGCTAAGCTAACGGAATGGGTCAAATCAATCACATCATTCTCCTAATGATGTGATCCCGTTAATCAAATGACAACTCATGTCTATGGTTAGGAAACTAAACCATCTTTGATTAATGAGCTAGTCAAGTAGAGGCATACTAGTGACACTCTATTTGTCTATGTATTTACACATGTATTATGTTTCCGGTTAATACAATTCTAGCATGAATAATAAACATTTATCATGAAATAAGGAAATAAATAATAACTTTATTATTGCCTCTAGGGCATATTTCCTTCAGTTCTCATTGGTGTTCTCCGCAATCTTTCTTAGAGATAGGACTTCAAGTCGAAGTTGAGTTGCAGAATGCCTTTCTGCTAGAACTTGGGACTGAAGAAGTCGAACTGATTCAGACAGCGAATTCTATGAGCTTGTCTGACTGCTAGTCTCAAGTAACTTGAACACTACATCAAGACAAGACTTTGGGGTTGTCTCACTATCTTCAAGATGTTTTGCCTTCTTTGCTGCAATATATGTTGGGTTTGTGTCACAGCATTCAGCAGACTTGTGCATGCCATCAGGCATATCACCTTGAAACAAGCAGAGAGATGACATGTTTTGCACGTGTATAAACAAAGATGACAACTGTGTTGTCAATTCCATCCAATTTCAAATTAGAAAATAAAGAGTAAGTTCAAAATATCAATAGCATAATTTGGCATTGTTCATTATGCGGGGAGCTTCACCACACTACCGGATTACCATGTCAACATAACAAGCATAGATGAAGGGTAAAGACAATCATTGTATCTATTTTGGTTAATGTGCATGGCATGTTGTTCATATCATCAGCCACATCAGTAATATATAACAGGAGATGACAAGGTGCAACCGTGGGCTGCTTCACCACACGCTGGATTATAGATCCACAAAAACAAGCATACATATTGGGAGTATTGAGTAATGTGCATGGTATGAATAAGGAATTTGGTTTTACAAGTAAAACTTGGAACTTGCGGTTGTTGTGAACATGTATTTTGATAGAAACAACAAACTAAACAACAGTAAACGATAGGGAGTATGAGCAAATTAAACAACAGTTGAGGATAAAGGCTTTAGAAGGACTGACTTACATTAACAGTTAACACCGGCTTTATAATGCCCTTCTCCATGTCAAGGGAAGGATAACTCAAGAATTTCAGCACATAATTTTCTTCATAAGCATTGCCTGTACTCTACATTTTGTAGAGAGTAATTATAGATATGATAATACTGGAAGGGATAGAGGATAATGAAGATAAGATGCAGATTGATGCTACATAATCAACTACCAATCCCTGGAAGTACAAGCGTTCCAAGACAAAATGTACTGACAAGAGCAATGGGCTACACTTTTGCTTTGGCATTGTCTGTGTATTCAACTTTTTGGTAAGATTAAATATAGATCTGATATTTTTTAGTAGATGGTGGGCGAGGGAGATAAGATGCAGAATGCTACACAATAAACCAATCCCTCTTCCCATAATACAAGAGTGTTTTGAACACTGGTGTACTGTACAAAACGTTCTTATATTATGGGACGGAGGGAGTAGCTGTTAATGTAAGTATAGTGATAGACGACGTTCAGTCCTTACAAGAGGACTGCAGAGCTAAACCTCTTCAAAAGCATTGGGTTGATTCTAAATTTATGTAAGAGTCCATACAGATCTTATAATGTCCACCAAATGGACGATAATGAGGCTAACATGTGCAGTGATGCTACATAATCATCAGCTATGAAAGTAAGTATGGTCATATAGGGCAAGAGGTATTCAAAAGAGCAATGTAGTGTGCAGTATAGTTGCGAGATTCTGTGGTCCCTTGAGAATGAATGTTCTTCTGCTAACAGTTTTTGTACAAGTGAGGTGTTAAGGCAAATGCAGAAATGTAGTTCAAATTGTGATGTGATATCATAGAGTGTACCTTACGCTGCAGATGAGACCAATGTATAACAAGATTATTCCAGTCACTGTCTGATAAATGTAGCACCGGGAGACTTTACAGAAATTCCATTTAAAGGCTTGCCATCAAAGTGCGCTTGCCTCAGGTAGGAACGATACTTCATCAACGAGTGCTGGAAAAGCGCAACCAACCCTTGCTCGTCTTGACAATCCAGTTTGGTCCTCAAGTATTTAAAAGAATGAAATCTTGTGTCTTCTGTCAGCAAAAACATATGCAGTAATTACCATGAATAACATTAGTACATTACTTATGCATAAGTTGCGGAGGAAGACTAGAAATTGTTCTGTGTCTGTGGTATAATCTTTCCATGAAGGAAAGATGAGTACAAAGTTCCTGACAACAATATACGCTTCATCTTCTAAACTGGGAAGAAATGGAACAGGGGTCCTATTTTTTGACACTTGAAATAGTAGGAGAGGCTCCTACTGTATGTATTAATTATAGTATCAAAAAGGTCTTACAAAGTCATAACCTTACATCCATTGCCATTGGGAAGTTGGGGGGGAGCTAAATGCTAGAAACAGAAGAGGTCAAAAAGAGTTTGTGTTTTTCTCCCACTCTATAACAAAGTAGGGAAAGGTCTTCTCTCAACCGAGACAGCGAGGATGTTTTCAACGGTATGATCCCTCTGAAGTGTTTGTTGTTCCTCTCTTTCCATATGCTCCATGCGGCTTGCAGGAAAATATCCATGAACATTGGCCTATTCCATGTAGATTTTGCCTTTTCTATCCATTGAAGTCGTGTACCTTGTGTTATCCAGCCGATGTGATGGTGTGACCAGCATTCTTGGCTAAATGGGCAGGGAAAGAAGAGATGTTCCGAAGTTTCCTCGGCAGATGAGTCACATAGAAGGCATGTGGTTATCACCAATGTTGTAGTGCCTCCTCTTGAGCATGTTTCGTGTGTTGAGTCTGTCTGATAACATTAGCCAGCCAAACACCTTAATTTTCATGGTGACCTTGGATTTCCAAAGCCACTTATAAGTTTGGTGGGCATTGATCTCTCTAAAGTAATAGGAGCAGTATTGCTTGGCTGTGTAGTCACCTTTGGCCCAAATGCATGTCCACTTGTCTTCCCCCTGGGTCAAGTTGATAGGTGCCAACAATTGTTGTAGGTCTAGCAATTCTTCATGTGCTTGTTCTGATAATGGAAGATCGAACGTTTCCCCTAGCGTTTCAGCCGTTAGGAAGGCTCGAACTGAAATATCTTCATTCCTGGTGGAAGAGAAGGCCCTGGGATAGCTGCTATCTAGAATATCCTCCCTCCATAGATCTTTCCATAGCAAAGTGTTGTGGCCATCCTGAATGATGACCTTGGTGATGCCTATATAGATTGGCATGAGCTTTGTGATGTCTCTCCACCAGAAGGAACCACATGCATCAGTTGCATGTGGGATTTTTGTGGTATAGTATGTGTTCCAGATTAGTTCCACCCAAGGTAGATCCCAATGATTGTAAATTTTGTGTAGGAATTTAAGCAGCAAGGCATCACTTTGAGTTCGGAGGTCTAAAATAACCATCCCACCGCATTCCTTTGGCTTGCAAATCATACTCCAAGCAGCCAGAGAGTTACATGATTCTCCTTGTCTTTTTGGTCCATAGACATTTCCGCCTGATCTTGTCCAATAGCTCAATTATAGTTATAGGTAACTTGAGAGTACATAGAGCAAAGATTGTCAACGAAGTGATCACTGAGTTGAGTAACGAGATTTTTGCTCCATAATAAATCATGTTGAGAGTAGTTGTAAGGTGTCGTTCCACTTTGCATACAAATGGCATTAGGTCATGAACTAAGGGCCTTGTCGATCCCAAAGGCAGCCCGAGGTCAGTGAACGACATTTTCCCATAATGCAACCAAAGATTTGGGCTATGTTGTTACTCAAAGAATCATCACAATTGATTGGAATGAGAGTTGATTTGTGAAAATTGATTTTTAGTCCAATGGATGTAGCATAATCAGACAAGATTTGCTTGATCGCTGTTGCTTGTGTTTCACATGTAGGGAGGACTAGTATGGTGTCGTCGGCATATTGGATGACCAGATTGTCTTTTTGAGTGCCGCACGGGAAAGGAAGTTGAATTATGCCTTGAGCGAAAGCATCATTAATTACTGCTTGAAGGAGGTCGGCAGCCAACACAAAAATCGGTGGAGATAACGGATCACCTTGTCGCACTCCACTTTTGCAATGAAATTGTCGCCCCAGTACGCCATTAAGTAGGACTGAAGATTTTCCCGATGATAGAATGGCCTTCATCCAGTTTAGCCACTTATCGTTAAATCCCATGTGCTTCATTATATCTAGCATGGCGTCATGTTCAATTGTCTCAAACGCCTTGGCGAAGTCAAGTTTAAGAAGGACTATTGGTTTTTTTGAAGCTTGACATTGATAGATGTACTCGAATGCCCATGCCAGACAATCTTGGATAGATCGTCCTTTCAAAAACCCATATTGATTTCGACGCACTATCTTTAAGATGAGCTTTTGTAGACGATTGGCAAGTAGCTTTGTAATTATCTTAAGACTACAGTTGAGTAGAGTGATGGGCATGTAGTCATTGACTGAAGTAGGTGCATTAATTTTAGGTATCAAGGTAATGAAACCCTCATTAATGCTTTCAAGGTTCAGATTGTCCTCATGGAATTGATTGCAAAGCTTGTATAAGTCCTCTTTAATCACGTGCCAACAAGTTTTTAGGAAGTGACCAGTGAAACCGTCCGGTCCCGGGGCTCTGTTAGCAGGCATGTATTTAATCACATCATCGATTTCTCTATGAGTGAATGGCACTGTGAGTTGGTCAAGATCCTCTATCCTTTTGATAATTCTGGCTAAATCAAATTTCATTTCGTGTTGCATAGATGAGCCAAGCCGCTTTTTGAATGCTTGAAAAATAGCGGACTCCTTCCCTGCATGATCTTCCACATGGTAGCCATCATAAGTGGTAAGTGATCCAATATTGTTTCTTCTATATCTTTCTGAGGCCATTGCTTGGAAATTTTTTGGTTGCTCATCTCCAAACTTGACCCATCGAATAGTGCATCTTTTCCTCCAATATTCTTTTTGATAAGCAAGGAGTCGCAGGATGTGGTTTTTGAGTATTCGATGAAAGTTGGTTTCAGGTGTGGTGAGACGCCTTTTATTTTCCAGTGCATCAAGTTCAAATAGAGCTCTGTTAGAGTTTTCAATAGCAATTGACAGTTTGGAAATACCTTTACTCCAGCTCTTAAGATCATGCCCCAGGATTTTAAACTTTCGGGATAGAACAGTAGCCATGTTGGCCGAACATACTGGTTTGGACCAAGAGTGAGTAATCGTTTCCAGAAATCCAGGATGGTGCACCCAATAAGATTCAAATATGAAAATATTCGACCAAGGGATGGTTGTCTCAATGCAGACAACACAAAGAATGTGATCGGAGACCAGCCGGCCTAGGGGTTTAACTAGGGTTTTAGGGTATGATGAAGTCCAATTAGTGTTCGTAAAAACTAGTCAATCTGTTCTAGGAGGGGGTCAACCTGCATATTGCTCCAGGTATAAGCTCGGCCTTTGATTGGTAGTTCCACTAGGCTCTGGGTGCGGATAAAATCATTAAATTTGATCATGTCCCCAAAATGTCCACCAGGTTTATTACGATTATCTGGGCCGTGAATGAAATTAAAATCACCCAAAAGGAGCCAATCTTCATTGTGGGGGATATTCAAGTCAAGAAGCCACTTTATGAAATCCCTGCGTTCTTCACCTTGACAAGGGCCATATACATTCACTAGGGTCCAATGCTATGCTGATTGTGTGGATTGAAAACGGATAACCAGAGCAAAGTCCTTGGAGGCTATTACATTGGCCGTAAAAATGGAGTTGTTCCAAATCGTGGCTATTCCACCCGAAGCACCACGAGCAGGAATAAATTCAAATTTATCAAAATGTCACGGGCAGCAATACTTAATAAAGTTATTATCAAAAGCGTGCTTCTTAGTTTCCTGCAAGCAAATAACAGCACATCCTCTAGCGGTGATGGCATTAAATAGAGCAAGTTGTTTTGGTTCAGAATTTAAGCCACACACGTTCCAACAAATAACGTTCCAATTAACCAAAAGTACCATGGACTAAATGAGAAAGAAACTTAAGCGCTGGACGAGGAGGAAGAAGTATCCTCCTTAACTTCATTGAGCGCCGCTTTAGAGAGCTCCAGTGCGGGGATTGCACATTTAACTATACCAACTAGCTGAATTGTGGCAATGGGTGTTGGAGGTGGAACTACAGTATTGTCCTCAAGTTCAGACAGAACCACTGAAGACTTCACTGACGGATTGATCCTCGGTTTCACCTTAGATGCTCTTGGCTTGCTGTCAGTTATGGCAGGGATTTTGAAACCATCATATTTGTTGGACCTGGTGCTCCGACGGAGAGAAACAGAGGACGTAGGCATAGTGTTCTTCCCCTTGTGGTCTTCAGCGGCTGAGGTATTCCCTGCATCCACATAGGCATCAAAAGTGGGTGCATCCGGTGCCACAGGTTCAGTGATCATTGGAGCTTCAGGCAGCACATTGTGTGGTGTTTCTGTGATTGCCAGGAGTGCAGTACCAGGTGAGGTGTTGCCCACAACAGAAGTATCCAATAGCTCAGGATCTAGACTGACAAATGAGTTTAAGTTAGGTGCGTCCTGGAGCTCTTCAAGCTGAACAGAAGAAACAACAGTTTCCCTAGTTTGCTTGGTAGCCGAGACTGTCACTATGCCATTTTCAACAGTGATTACTGCTTTAACCTGCACCTAGTCATTCTGAAGTCCAAAAGCAGTACTCCAAGGACCATAAGAGGTAACCAGTGGCATGATGGTAGTTCTCAGAAAGGAGTTCATCCTGATGAAGGAAAACCCTTGATTAATCAGCATTGAAGAAACCACATTACCTTGCTCGGTCATAGAGAACTGAAGCCTTGTCTGAGTGAGTGACACAGCCACTTCCAAAGTATTTGCCTAAAAAGCAGGTGGTTCCGTTGGGCAGAGTGGAGCAGATGATGTGGCCATATTAGAACTCTCTCCAGCAACCATAGAGTGAAACAAGTTCGCAGGTGCCAGAACATAGGAATCAGAAACTGTGGCACTAGGGTCAGAGCTGCCAAACATTGAAATCGAGTCATTCCAAGTTGTACCTGGGCTGTCCTGCATGTTGTTATTGGGCACAATGCCATCCTGAACTTGGAGCCCTTCCGCAGCTTGCCAAGCCTGATAGTTATAAAGAACAGGAGGTGGAGAAGGTGGCCACTGTCCCCAATTAGCCTAAAAATGAATCTCATTGCCCTGGTTTTCTCCATTTGCATTGTTTGCGGCATTGGCGTTCATCTGGGAATTCTGGGCCATCCAGTTATTTAGATGAGCTTGATAGAGTTGCTTAGACGTGAGCCCATCCCCATGCAAAGGATGAGGAATGCCATCTGCTAGAATTGGGTCAATCCCCACTGGTGGAACCTCAGGAAGATGAGTGTTCCAGTCATTGATACGCAACATAGTGACATAGACTGTCCAGCAGAGTCGCTCTCCTCCTAGCTGATGCGTAACAAAGCTTTTCGGGACTAAACGCAGGTGAATGACTCTAACTTTGATCAGAACCAACTTTCTGTCCCCCCTCGGATTGTTCCAGGTGATTAGTACCCCAAACTTATCAACTGATTGTGCATGTAATGTGAGGTCTGATAATCTTGCGGGAACCCAACATACATAAGCCAAATCCGAGGCCCATATGTGTCTGGCGCATATTGAGAGCCGGATCATGAGGAACAAAAGAAACTACTGAGTCGATGTTTTCCTCATGTTCATCTAGTTCAAAAGTAGTACCCACAACAACATCTCTAGACACCGAATCCACAAAGCGAAAAATCCCAACTCCTAAAGTATGATCATCAATCTCTGTGGGGAAGTATTGGGATTCATGTAGCAAACCTTCAACGGTATGGCGCAGCGCCGCCTTGTGATGGAACGAAACGAAGCGGTTGACCTCAGCAATGGCGAGGAAGTCATGGCCCAGCGGAAGGGTTGGGCTGACCACCATGTCATCCCTCACCTTTCGGTCCTCGGGTCCGAGCTCGATCGTCATGCCCTGCGGGAGGTAGGGCACCACATTGACTGGGTAGTTCACCATGGGAGGGAGCTCAGGAGCGGTGGTGTTGATGGAACAGAGAGCCAGGGGAGAATGCATATCGACACCGGTTCTAGTCCCCTTGGGAACCTAGACTGACTTTGGTTGCCTCCCACCCGGCCAACTAGATAATGGCACGTGTCGGGATGCACCCTTGGATGTGCATTAGACGGCTGCAGCCATATGAGTCTCGGCAGCGGCGCAGAAGGGCCCAGTATCATTATTAAAAGTCGGATTGATTTGATGTCTCTAGGAGTCTGCTTTGATTGGATTTGTCATAATTTTCTTTCCCTTCTCTAAGGGTTAATCATCACAATTATTTCTTTCCATGGGCAGAGCAGAAATATGGGGATCTTTCATTGTATCCAAAATATGAGAACCGGATTTTGGTTTCCAATACATTCTTCTCGCCGATGGGTAGCAAAAATGAGGGGTGTGGCCTAGGCAGGAACAAATGTGGCATCGAATAAAGCCAGGGAATTCAAAGTATAAATAGGCCTGTGATCCACAATGGCAGCATGTCGAAACCAAAGAATATTGTGGTTCACTGTTAGATAAACCAGCCCTAGGGGGCCCATAAGGGAAAGCACAAGGATCAGAGGACCACTGGCTGCAAACCTGGGTTGGACACGATAATCTTTGTGACCCGAAGTATTGCAAATATAGCAGATATTCATTCAAATTTTAATGTAATCTGGGGGCGGAACCGAAGGAATAGATGATACGTCTCCAACGTATCTATAATTTTTTATTGTTCCATGCTATTATATTATCTGTTTTGGATGTTTATGGGCTTTATTATGCACTTTTATATTATTTTTGGGACTAACCTATTAACCTAGAGCCCAGTGCCAGTTTCTATTTTTTTTCTTGTTTTAGAGTATCGCAGAAAAGGAAAATCAAACGGAGTCCAATTGACCTAAAACTTCACAAAACTTATTTTTGGACCAGAAGAAGCCCACGGAGTATTGGAGTTGGACCAGGAGTGTCCCGGGCTTCCCACGAGGGTGGGGGGCACGCCCACCCCCTGGGCATGCCCCCTGCCTTGTGGACAACCCAGAGGTCCACCGACGTACTTCTTCCTCCCATATATACCCATATACCCTAAAAACTTCGGGGGGCACAATAGATCGGGAGTTCCACCGCCAGAAGCCTCCGTAGCCACCAAAAACCAATCTAGACCCGTTCCGGCACCCTGCCGGAGGGGGAATCCCTCTACGGTGGCCATCTTCATCATCCTGGTGCTCTCCATGACGAGGAGGGAGTAGTTCTCCCTCGGGGCTAAGGGTATGTACCAGTAGCTATGTGTTTGATCTCTCTCTCTCTCTCGTGTTCTTGAGGTGGTACGATCTTGATGTATCGCGAGCTTTGCTATTATAGTTGGATCTTATGATGTTTCTCCCCCTCTACTCTCTTGTAATGGATTGAGTTTTCCCTTTGAAGTTATCTTATCGGATTGAGTCTTTCAGGATTTGAGAACACTTGATGTATGTCTTGCATGTGCTTATATGTGGTGACAATGGGATATCACATGATCTACTTGATGTATGTTTTGGTGATCAACTTGCGGGTTCCGCCCATGAACCTATGCATAGGGGTTGGCACACGTTTTCGTCTTGACTCTCCGGTAGAAACTTTGGGGAACTCTTTGAGGTTCTATGCGTTGGTTGAATAGATGAATCTGAGATTGTGTGATGCATATCGTATAATCATACCCACGGATACTTGAGGTGACATTAGAGTATCTAGGTGACATTAGGGTTTTGGTTGATTTGTGTCTTAAGGTGTTATTCTAGTACGAACTCTAGGATAGATTGAACGGAAAGAATTGCTTCATGTTATTTTACTACGGACTCTTGAATAGATCGATCAGAAAGAATAACTTTGAGGTGGTTTCTACCCTACCATAATCTCTCCGTTTGCTCTCTGCTATTAGTGACTTTGGAGTGACTCTTTGTTGCATGTTGAGGGATAGTTATATGATCCAATTATGCTATTATTGTTGAGAGAACTTGCACTAGTGAAACTATGAACCCTAGGCCTTGTTTCAACGCATTGCAATACCGTTTACGCTCACTTTTATCATTAGTTACCTTGTTGTTTTTATATTTTCCAGATTACAAAAACCTATATCTACTATCCATATTGCACTTGTATCACCATCTCTTCGCCGAACTAGTGCACCTATACAATTTACCATTGTATTGGGTGTGTTGGGGACACAGGAGACTCTTTGTTATTTGGTTGCAGGGTTTCTTGAGAGAGACCATCTTCATCCTACGCCTCCTACGGATTGATAAACCTTAGGTCATCCAGTTGAGGGAAATTTGCTACTGTCCTACAAACCTCTGCACTTGGAGGCCCAACAACGTCTACAAGAAGAAGGTTGTGTAGTAGACATCAAGCTCTTTTCTGGCGCCGTTGCCGGGGAGGTGAGTGCTTGAAGGTATATCTTTAGATCTTGCAATCGAATCTTTTTGTTTCTTGTTTTAGCACTAGTTTAGTTTATAAAAGAAAACTACAAAACAATATGGAATTGAGTTTGCCTCATACGCTTCATCTTTTTAATATCTTTCGTGAGTATGATGGAAAGGAAAATTGTGCCAAAGTGTTAGAAGAAGAATGCATTAAAATGTTTGGCACTAAATATTTGTATGATGAGCATGATTGCAGTGCTGTTAGTATTCCTTGAATATCCATGATGCTAATGATATGCAAATCCACAAGCTTGGGGAAGCTATGTTTGATGAAGATGATATTTTTTGTCCCCCAAGTTTTGATGAGCAAATTTATTATGATGAAAGCATGCCTCCTATTTATGATGATTATATTGATGAAAGTGGATTTGGGGAGGTCATGACTTTATTTTGTGATGAATCCACTATTTCGGAAGAGGTTCCAATTGATTATGAGAACAAAGTTGCTATCTGTGATGATTATTGTGATGACTTGTATGCTATAAAGAATAATGATATCCATGAAACTTGTCTTCATGATTTTAGTTTTCAATTGGATTATGCCTCACATGATAATTATTTTGTTGAGTTTGCTCCCACTACTATTCATGAGAAGAATTTTGCTTATGTGGAGAGTAGTAAATTTTCTATGCTTGTAGATCATGAAAAGAATACTCTATGTGATGGTTATATTATTGAATTCATTCATGATGCTACTTAAATTTATTATTAGGGAGGAATATAAGCTTGTAGGAATTGCAACAATATCATGTTTCCTCTCTATGTGTTGAAAATCTTGAAGCTATGCTTGCTTTGCCTTCCTATGCTAGTGGATTATTGCTCCCATATGTTGTTTGCTCACAAAATCCCTATGCATAGGAAGTGGGTTAGACTTAAATGTGCTAGTCATATTCTTCATGATGCTCTCTTTATGTTACAATTCTTATCTTTTATGCGAGCATCATTGAAATCGTCATGCCTAGCTAGGGGCGTTAAACGATAGCGCTTGTTGGGAGGAAACCCAATTTTATTTTTGTCCTTTACTTTTTTCTCCTGTTTAGTAATAAATAATTCATCTAGCTTCTGTTTAGATGTGGTTTTATGTCTTTAATTAGTGTTTGTGCCAAGTAGAACCTTTGGGAAGACTTGGGGAAAGTCTTTGCGATCTTGCTGTAAAAAACAGAAACTTTAGCGCTCACGAGAATTGCTGCCATTTTTTACTGGAGAGTGATATTTAGTTAATTATTTTTGAAGATGACTAATATACAAATTACTCAGGTCCACCAATTTATTTGAGAATTTTATGAGTTCCAGAAGTATACGTTTGATACAGATTACTACAGACTGTTCTGTTTTTGACAGATTCTGTTTTCTATGTGTTGTTTGCTTATTTTGATGAATCTATGAGTAGTACCGGAGGGTATGAACCATAGAGAAGTTGTAATACAGTATATATTACACCAATATTAATTCAGAATGAGTTCATTACAGTACCTTATGATGGTGATTTGCTTTCTTATACTAACGGAGCTTACGAGTTTTCTGTTAAGTTTTGTGTTGTGAAGTTTTCAAGTTTTGGGTAAAGACTCGATGGACTATGGAATAAGGAGTGGCAAGAGCCTAAGCTTGGGGATTCCCAAGGCACCCCAAGGTAATATTCAAGGACAAACAAGAGCCTAAGCTTAGGGATGCCCCGGAAGGCATCCCCTCCTTCGTCTTCGTTCATCGGTAACTTTACTTGGAGCTATATTTTTATTCACCACAAGATATGTGTTTTGCTTGGATCATAAATTTATTTTGTTAGAATTTTCTTGATGTTATTTATAAAAATGTTTTGCAACTTTTATTTCAATAAAAGTGGCATTGATAGCCTTTACTATGCCTATGTTACAAGTCTTCATGTTGCTGTTTGAAAACATAAAGTTTACCTCTGTTGCAATAATTCCCTAGAAAATTCAGAATGTGATAAAATATTGAAACCTTTTTAATATTAAGCTCTGATAAATTTACTACAGTTGGAATTTTCTTTCATAATTTTTGGAGGTAGGGAAGTATGGATATTGTTCCACCCTTTACAGACTATCCTGTTTAGGCAGATTGCTGTTATGTTTGCATTGTTTGCATATGTTTGCTTCTTTAATGATTCTATTTTAGGATAGGACTATTAAATATGCATAGGCATTTAGTATGCAATGTTTAATAATAATTTTAGTGATTTTATACAGTAGAGTATGATAAGGTTTTTGCATTGGTTTATACTAACCTATCTCACGAGTCCTTGTTGAGTTTTGTGTGGATGAAGCTTTTGAGACTTAGGGAGACCGTAATATGACAGGAATTAAGGAGACACAAAAGCTCAAGCTTGGGGATGCCAAAGGCATCCCAAGAAAATATTTCAAGAAGTCTCAAGCGTCTAAGCTGGGGATGCCCCGGTTGGCATCCCACCTTTCTTCTTCAACAACTATCGGTTAGTTTCAGTTGATCCTAAGTTTTTGCTTCTTCACATGATGTTTGCTATTCTTAGAATGTCATTTTATTTTGCTTTGCTTGCTGTTTGAATAAAATACCAAGATCTTAAATTCTTAAATGTTAGAGAGTCTTCACATAGTTGCATAATTATTCAAGTACTAATTGATGCTTCACTTATATCCTTTTAGAGCACGGTGGTGGTTTTATTTTGAAGAAATAGATGAACTATCGTGCTTCACTTGCATTATTTTGAGAGTCTTTAGAATAGCATGGTAGTTTGCTTTGTTTATGAAACTAGTCCTAATATTATGGGCATCCAAGAGGGACATCATAAAAAGTTTCATATGAAGTGCATTGACTACTAAGAGAAGTTTGATACTTGATAATTGTTTTGAGATATTGAGATGGTGATATTAGAATCATGCTAGTTGAGTAGTTGTGAATTTGAGAAATACTTGTGTTGAAGTTTGTGATTCCCGTAGCATGCACGTATGGTGAGCCATTATGTTAAGAAGTCGGAGCATGATGTATTTATTGATTGTCCTCCTTATGAGTGGCGGTCGGGGACGAGCGATGGTCTTTTCCTACCAATCTATCCCCCTAGGAGCATGCGCGTAGTACTTTGTTTTGATAACCAATAGATTTTTGCAATAAGTATGTGAGTTCTTTATGACTAATGTTGAGTCCATGGATTATACGCACTCTCACCCTTCCACCATTGCTAGCCTCTCTAGTACCGCGCAACTTTGGCCGGTACCATAAACCCACCATATACCTTCCTCAAAACAACCACCATACCTACCTATTATGGCATTTCCATAGCCATTCCGAGATATATTGCCATGCAACTTTCCACCGTTCCGTTATTATGACACGCTTCATCATTGTCATATTGCTTTGCATGATCATGTAGTTGACATCATATTTGTGGCAAAGCCACCATTCATGATTCTTTCATACATGTCACTCTTGATTCATTGCATATCCCGGTACACCGCCGGAGGCATTCATATAGAGTCATATCTTGTTCTAAGTATCGAGTTGTAATTCTTGAGTTGTAAGTAAATAAAAGTGTGATGGTCATCATTATTAGAGCATTGTCCCATGTGAGGAAAGGATGATGGAGACTATGATTCCCCCACAAGTCGGGATGAGACTCTGGACGAAAAAAAAGAGGCCAAAAAAAGAAGAGAAAAGGCCCAAATAAAAAAATAAAAATAAATAAATAAAATAAAATAAAATAAATAAATAAATGAGAGAAAAAGAGAGAAGGGGCAATGCTACTATCCTTTTACCACACTTCTGCTTCAAAGTAGCACCATGATCTTCATGATAGAGAGTCTCCTATTTTAGAAGTCCACATGTTGCTGTTTGAAAACAGAATGTTTACCGCTGTTGCAATAATTCCCTAGAAAAGTCAGTATGTGATAAAATGTTGAAACCTTTTGCATATTAAGATCTCATAAATTTACTAAAGTGGGAATTTTCTTTCATAATTTTTGTAGCTAGGGAAGTATGGATGTTGCATCATTCTTTACAGACTATCCTGTTTAGGCAGATTGCTGTTATGTTTGCATTGTTTGCATATGTTTGCTTCTTTAATGATTCTATTTGAGGATAGGACTATTAAATATGCAGAGGCATTTAGTATGCAATGTTGAATAATAATTTTAGTGGTTTGCTACAGTAGAGTATGATAAGGTTTTTGCAATGGTTTATACTAGCTTATCTCACGAGTCCTTGTTGAGTTTTGTGTGGATGAAGCTTTTAAGACTCAGGGAGACCGTGATATGAGAGGAATTAAGGAGAAACAAAAGCTCAAGCTTGGGGATGCCCAAGGCACCCCAAGATAATATTTCAAGAAGTCTCAAGCATCTAAGATTGGGGATGCCCCGGTTGACATCCCACCTTTCTTCTTCAACAACTATCGGTTAGTATCGGTTGATCCTAAGTTTTTGTTTCTTCACATGATGTTTGCCATTCTTAGATGCCATTTTATGTTGCTTTGATTTCTGTTTGAATAGAGTACCAAGATCTGAAATTATTAAATGTTAGAGAGTCTTCACATAGTTGCATAGTTATTCGACTACTCATTGATCTTCACTTATATCTTTCGGAGTAGTTTGTCATTTGCTCTAGTGCTTCACTTATATCTTTTAGAGCATGGTCGTAGTTTTATTTTGAAGAAATAGATGAACTCTCATGCTTCACTTAGATTATTTTGAGAGTATTAATAGCATGGTAATTTGCTTAAAATCCTAATATGCTAGGTGTTCAAGAATAATAAAATTCTCTTATGAGTGTGTTGAATACTAAGAGAAGTTTGATACTTGATGATTGTTTTGAGATATGGAGATGGTGATATTAGAGTCATGCTAGTTGAGTGGTTATGAATTTGAGAAATACTTGTGTTGAAGCTTGTGATTCCCGTAGCATGCACGTATGATGAACCGTTATGTGATGAAGTCAGAGCATGATTTATTTATTGATTGCCTTCCTTATGAGTGGCGGTCGGGGACGAGCGATGGTCTTTTCCTACCAATCTATCCCCCTAGGAGCATGCGCTTAATACTTTGCTTTGATAACTTGTAGATTTTTGCAATAAGTATATGAGTTCTTTATGACTAATGTTGAGTCCATGGATTATACGCACTCTCACCCTTCCATCCTTTGCTAGCCTCTCTAGTACCGCGCACCTTTCACCGGTATCATAAACC
The DNA here is from genome assembly GCF_003073215.2 of Triticum urartu. Classification (NCBI taxonomy): domain Eukaryota; kingdom Viridiplantae; phylum Streptophyta; class Magnoliopsida; order Poales; family Poaceae; genus Triticum; species Triticum urartu. Next base: position 391,740,648 of record NC_053025.1, read on the forward strand.
CAACATATAACTTCCTCAAAACAGCCACCATACCTACCTATTATGGCATTTCCATAGCCATTCCGAGATATATTGCCATGCAACTTTCCACCATTCCGTTCATCATGACACATTCATCATTGTCATATTGCTTAGCATGATCATGTAGTTGACATAGTATTTGTGGCAAAGCCACCGTTCATAATTCTTTCATACATGTCACTCATGCATCATTGCACATCCCGGTACACTGCCAGAGGCATTTATATAGAGTCATACTTTGTTCTAGTATCGAGTTGTAATCATTGAGTTGTAAATAAATAGAAGTGTGATGATCATCATTCAATAGAGCATTGTCCCAAAAAAGGCCAAATAAATAAAAAAAGAAAGGCCATAAAAAAAGAAAGGCAAAAAAGAAAGGCCAAATAAAAAAAGAAAATAAATAAAAAGGGGAAATGCTACTATCCTTTTTTCCACACTTGTGCTTCAAAGTAGCACCATGATATAGCGAGTCTCATATATTGTGCTTCAAAGTAGCACCATGTTCTTCATATAGAGAGTCTCATATGTTGTCACTTTCATATACTAGTGGGAATCTTTCATTATAGAACTTGGCTTGTATATTCCAATGATGGGCTTCCTCAAAATGCCCTAGGTCTTCATGAGCAAGCAAGTTGGATGCACACCCACTAGTTTCTTTTGTTCAGCTTTCATACACTTATAGCTCTGGTGCATCCGTTGCATGGCAATCCCTACTCACTCACATTGATATCTATTAATGGGCAGCTCCATAGCCCGTTGATACGCCTAGTTGATGTGAGACTATCTTCTCCTTTTTGTCTTATCCACAACCACCATTCTATTCCACCTATAGTGCTCTGTCCATGGCTCACGCTCATGTATTGCGTGAAGATTGAAAAAGTTTGAGAACATCAAAAGTATGAAAAAATTGCTTGGCTTGTCATCGGGGTTGTGCATGATTTAAATACGTTGTGTGGTGAAGATGGAGCATAGCCAGACTATATGATTTTGTAGGGATAACTTTCTTTGGCCATGTTATTTTGAGCAGACATAATTGCTTTGTTAGTATGCTTGAAGTATTATTAATTTATGTCAATATTAAACTTTTGTCTTGAATCTTATGGATCTGAATATTCTTGCCACAATAAAGAGAATTACATGGATAAAAATGTTAGGTAGCATTCCACATCAAAAATTCTGTTTTTATCATTTACCTACTCGAGGCCGAGCAGGAATTAAGCTTGGGGACGCTGATACGTCTCCAATGTATCTATAATTTTTTATTGTTCCATGCTATTATATTATCTGTTTTGGATGTTTATGGGCTTTATTATGCACTTTTACATTATTTTTGGGACTAACCCATTAACCTAGAGCCCAGTGCCAGTTTCTGTTTTTTCTTGTTTAGAGTATCACAGAAGAAGCCCACGGAGTATCGGAGTTGGACCAGAAGAGTCCCGGGCTGCCCACGAGAGTGGGGGCATGCCCACCCCCCTGGGTGCGCCCCCTGCCTCGTGGACAGCCCGGAGGTCCACCGACGTACTTCTTCCTCCCATATATACCCATATACCCTAAAAATTTCGGGAGCACAATAGATCGGGAGTTTCACCGCCAAAAGCCTCCGTAGCCACCAAAAACCAATCTAGACCCGTTCCGGCACCCTGCCGGAGGGGGAATCCCTCTACGGTGGCCATCTTCATCATCCCGGTGCTCTCCATGACGAAGAGGGAGTAGTTCTCCCTCGGGGCTGAGGGTATGTACCAGTAGCTATGTGTTTGATCTCTCTCTCATGTTCTTCAGGTGGTACGATCTTGATGTATCGCGAGCTTTGCTATTATAGTTGGATCTTATGATGTTTCTCCCCCTCTACTCTCTTGTAATGGATTGAGTTTTCCCTTTGAAGTTATCTTATTGGATTGAGTCTTTAAGGATTTGAGAACACTTGATGTATGTCTTGCATGTGCTTATCTGTGGTGACAATGGGATATCACGTGATCTACTTGATGTATGTTTTGGTGATCAACTTGCGGGTTCCGCCCATGAACCTATGCATAGGGGTTGGCACACGTTTTCGTCTTGACTATGGTTGAATAGATGAATCTGAGATTGTGTGATGCATATCGTATAATCATACCCACGGATACTTGAGGTGACATTGGAGTATCTAGGTGACATTAGGGTTTTGGTTGATTTGTGTCTTAAGGTGTTATTCTAGTGGAACTCTAGGATAGATTGAACGGAAAGAATAGCTTCATGTTATTTTACTACAGACTCTTGAATAGATCGATCAGAAAGAATAACTTTGAGGTGGTTTCGTACCAAACCATAATCTCTTCGTTTGTTCTCCGCTATTAGTGACTTTGGAGTGACTCTTTGTTGCATGTTGAGGGATAGTAATATGATCCAATTATGTTATTTTTGTTGAGAGAACTTGCACTAGTGAAAGTATGAACCCTAGGCCTTGTTTCAACGCATTGCAATACCGTTTACGCTCACTTTTATCATTAGTTACCTTGCTGTTTTTATATTTTTTCAGATTACAAAAACCTATATCTACTATCCATATTGCACTTGTATCATCATCTCTTCGCCGAACTAGTGGACCTATACAATTTACCATTGTATTGGGTGTGTTGGGGACACAAGAGACTGTTTGTTATTTGGTTGCAGGGTTGCTTGAGAGAGACCATCTTCATCCTACACCTCCTACAGATTGATAAACCTTAGATCATCCACTTGAGGGAAATTTGCTACTGTCCTACAAACCTCTGCACTTGGAGGCCCTACAACGTCTACAAGAAGAAGGTTGTGTAGTAGACATCAATAGACCAGATTTTGGAAATATGACTATCTAAATAACCAAATTTATGTTGATCATTAATGTAGAGCAGCATGAAGGGGGGGAGTCCCAACAAACTTGCCCGAATTTACTACCTTGGAATTGATTGCGTGGCTTACTGCACGAAGCTGGCACCTGAGTTGGAAAATCCCCTAAACGAATAGTATGTTGCAATAAATGTTGATTGGACTCCGTGTCTCTAGCTAGTGAGTGAATATTTCCTGCGTGAAAACTACCAAAATGGAGGTCTGTAGTAAATGTATTGCCTTGATTATTCATGGAGACATTATTACCAGAAAAAATCTGATTGGGTGAACGTGGCAAGATACTGGCCGGCGGTGAGCTGTCCGGTGACTCGCCGGTGATGGGAGAATTCCGCTATGAACACAATGCTGGATCCAATAAGCCAAATTTTGCCAATTTAGAGACAAAGGAAGGATCCAAAGCTTCATTCCTGGAGCCAGATGGAAATGTGGGTGTAATCACCATAGGTTTGCATGCTGAGAGTACAGCCAAATGTTGATCCGAATGCCAACTAGAATCCTTCAGGGAACAACATGACTCTCAGGATGATAGAGTGAAAAATGACACACAAATTCCGGCCAAATACGATCTTTGAGATCATATATGAAATGACCAACTCGATTAGAAGCCACAGAGAAACGAAACTTACGATCACCCAAACATTTGATCGAGAAATCCTTAGCAGAACCTCCAATACAGCACTTAAGGGCAATACCAACTGAATCTTCCGAGAGGGGAAAAAGGTTGAGGAGAAGAAGACCACCAAGAAGAATTCCTTGGTTCCATTGAGAGGAGAGAAGTGGACCGTAGATCCAAAAAGACGACGAACCTATGTTGCAATCACCTGACCTGGCTTGAAGTTCCAATGAAGAAGACCATCCATGATTCCTATGGTTAGGAGACACCATTTCTAGGGTAGAGGTGGTGGTGGAGGAGACGCCATTCTTCTCTAACCAAAGAAAAATGTTCCAAGGGTTTATTACTGCTATTTGGCCTATTTGCTGCAATTGGGGCTCTCTCTGGTTCGAAAAGGGATTTGGCAACTGGATTTGGTGTACTCTTTGCTGGAATGGGGGTTTTGCGTCGTAGAGCTGGTGCTATGTCAACTGGCATCACCATACTGTTTGCTGCAGCTGGGGTCTGCTGAGTTGGGGCATCAGAAATGACCAGTGTAGTAGGGCTAGAGTCTGCTAGAGTTGGGGTGTTTCGTGGGTCAGGTGATATTGCAACTACACCTAATGGGCTATTTGATTTATCATGTGTCACTACCTTTTTCCAAATACTTTGCTTGTGCTCCTCCATGATCAGCAATCACCCTCTTCCTTTTGAACGTCTGATACAGAAGAACGACATTTGAATGGATAAATATGGTATGATGAAAGATGGAATATGTACTGAAAATGGATAGGCAGGGCGTATTCACATACATGATGTGTAAACTAAGCTAATGGCAGTGCAACAAAGTAGAAGCAATGCAAAGCATCAGTTGCAAGATATGTGCGACCAATATAACCTTGGAAAGTTAGAGCAAGCACCTTGATGGGTGAATAAGATAGGGCATCTGCCTCTGACTCCTCCACTAGGGGGCTACATTGACTTAGGTTTCCCTCTAGCTTAGAATCACTGTTAGGACCATATTCTAAGCATGAATCTGTAGGTGGAGAGCGTTTGCATTGCATTGCATCCAGACTTGATTTCAGTCCCTTAATGCAAAGTTTGACAACCATGGCATTGTTCTGCTTTATTCTTTTCATGCGCGCAAGCTCATAATCATTATGATGTTGTTCAGAATCTGAGATTCATGAAAACATAAAAAGTAGTCAGATTATCTATGGAATGCATTTCAGATTCAACTCGAAGAGTGTCTCCCTATAAACCCCTACATATGCAAAGTTGTAACACCCCGGATATGACTTTCCCTATATGTAATACAACTCTTGCCGTTTCCAGCCTTAAGTTATTTTATTTTCTCGGGTTCGGGTCTTTGTCTCCGTGTGTTGTTATCGTTGTCATGCATCTCATATCATGTCATCATGTGCATTGCATTTGCATACGTGTTCATCTCATGCATTTGAGCATTTTCCCCATTGTCCGTTTTGCATTCCGGCGCTTCGTTCTCCTCCGGTGGTCATTTCTACCTTTCTTTCGCATGTGGGGATTAAACATTTTCGGATTGGACCGAGACTTGCCAAGCGGCCTTGGTTTACTACCGGTAGACCGCCTGTCAAGTTTCGTACCATTTGGACTTCGTTTGATACTCCAACGGTTAACCGAGGGACCGAAAAGGCCTCGTGTGTGTTGCAGCCCAACACCCCTCCAATTTGGCCCAAAACCCACCAAAACCCTCTCCATCATCTAGAGCGTTCGATCACGATCACGTGGCCGAAAACCGCACCTCATTTGGACTCTCCTAGCTCCTCCTATGCCTATATAAAGACTCCCTCCTCTAAATTCGCGGATCCCCTCTCCCAAACCCTAAAAAAATCGTCTCCGCCGCCACCCGGACACGTCCGGACGGAGCCGGATGCGTCCGCCACCACCCGCAACCAACCGGGGAGCTCCACGTGGCGCGGGCGCTCCACGTGGCGCGGGCGCCCCACATCGCCGCCTCCCGCCGCCGCGGCCCGCTCGGCCCACGAGGAGCCCGCCCTGGGCCGGATCGGGCCCGAGCCGCCCCGCTCCCTCCCGCCGCCGCCTTGCTCGGCTCCGGTCACCTGCGGCTGCTGCACCACCAGCTCCGGCGAGCTCGAGCCGCCGCCCGCCGCACCGGATCCCGCGCCACGCGCCGCTGTCAAGCCACGTCATCGCCGGCGCCCATCTCCGCCGCCTCGCCCTCCCTTTCCCCGGCCCCGATCCGGCCACCACGGCCCCTCCGGTGACCTCGCGCGGCTCCTCCGGCGAGATCCGCAGCCGCATCGGGTCAGGCGTGCACCAGCTAGAGTAAACCCTAGATCCGCGGGTGGTGAATTTCTTCTAAGTCCCCAAATTCTCAGATCCATATGCTCCTGTTCATGGCATCGTAACTCCTCATCTGCAGCTCCGTTTTGAGCATATAGCATATCAAAATGTTCGTTTCAGAGAGTATATCATTTTGTTCCATTGCATCATTTTCATTTGAGTTCATCTTGATGCCCGAAATGCTGTTAGAAGAGTGCTACTTGAGATAATTGTCAGATCCGCTACTTCATTTAGATATTTGTCATTTTTGCCATGATTATTGTGTGCATGATATGCCCATGAGCTCTACATATGTTTTGTTAAGGGTTTTTCCATCTTTCCAGAGGTGCAACCCATGTATTTTTGTGATGTGTGTGGTGACTAGCACAAGCTTGCAAAGTGAGGCACTTGGTAATGCTGATTTCAGGGACTTAGCATTTCCACTAAGTCCTTGAGCTGTTTATCTCATATGGCCATATGTTCATGTTGTTTCCTAGTGATCCGTGCCTCGTTTGAGGATGACCAGTAAGGATGTTTTGTTAATATTGTAGTGCTCTATCCCTCCATGTCTTTGTTTGCAATTATGGAGCACCCCAGCTTGAGTTAATCGAGCTCTACTTTTGCTACTTCGTGAATCTGGGCAGATTGTCTACTGGTTAGCGATTTTGCCGAGGATGTTGTAGTTGATCCGTGCATGCTATGTTATTATTCTTGCCATGTCTAGCTTGAATTTTGTGTATTCTTGATGGGTGTATGCTTAGGTTTCCATGACTTGCTCCGTAGTGAGTGCATCGAGCTCGTAAACATGCCTACTTGATATCTGTTTTCAGCATGTTCAAGTTTTCACTAAGTCTGTGATTTGATTATGTTTTTCCATATTCACATGCTTGCAATTGTATTTTATGATCCCTTTTGGGTCAAGGTCACTAAGGGACTTTTGTTAAGCTCTTTGAGTAGCTCCATGCCATGTTTTACTTTTCCATGTTCAGGTCCTGTAGCATGTAGTTTTGTTGCTCCAAAGGGTGCTATCTGATCTGAAATTCCAGACAAGTGTTAATTTCACTAAGTCTGAAATCTGTTTACCGTATGCATTTTTGCCATGCTTGTTTGAACCTGTTAATGGATGAATTGGCCGTATCTTAGTGCTATACTTTTGTTAAGCATCTTGAATGCATCCCTGCCATGTATTTTGTTGTCATGTTTGAGTGCTGTAACATGTTCATCTCATTGCATTTAGATGGCTACTTGCTATAAATCGCAGAACGTGATCATATTTGAATCGCTTGCCATTTCCAAACCGTAACTCCGATTCCGGCGTTCTTTATATCGTTTTCAAGCGATTTCATCTCATCTTTCCAGTGGCACACTTGGATTCCCAAGTTGAGGCCAGGTTCATGCGTTCCTTGTCAAATCTTGCATATGCATCCCGCATAGCATATCATCTTTGCATCATATTGTTTGAGCTTTGCACGTGGTTGATTGTGTCCTCGTTGCTTGTTTGTCTTGTTTGGGTAGAGCCGGGAGATGAGTTCGCTAACGAGGAGCCCGTTGAGTTTGCTTTCAAGGATCCAGTCAACTCTGACAACTGTGCAGGCAAGATGATCATACCCTCGAAATCACTACTATCTTTGCTATGCTAGATTGCTCGCTCTTTTGCTATGCCAATGCTACGATGCCTACCACTTGCTTTCAAGCCTCCCAAATTGCCATGTCAAACCTCTAACCCACCATGTCCTAGCAAACCGTTGATTGGCTATGTTACCGCTTTGCTCAGCCCCTCTTATAGCGTTGTTAGTTGCAGGTGAAGATTGGAGACCGTTCCTTGTTGGAACATTTATATACTTGTTGGGATATCATTATATTGCCTTGTTATCTTAATGCATCTATATACTTGGTAAAGGGTGGAAGGCTCGGCCTCTCGCCTAGTGTTTTGTTCCAGTCTTGCCGCCCTAGTTTCTGTCATATCGGTGTTATGTTTCCGGATTTTGCGTTCCTTACGCGGTTGGGTTATAATGGGAACCCCTTGATAGTTCGCCTTGATTAAAGCTTTTCGAGCAATGCCCAACCTTGGTTTTACCATTTGCCACCTAGCCTCTTCTCCCTTGGGTTTCCGGAGCCCGAGGGTCATCTTATTTAAACCCCCCTAGGCTAGTGCTCCTCTGAGTGTTGGTCCGACTGAGCTGCCTGCGGGGCCACCTCAGGGAAACTTGAGGGTTGGTTTTACTCGTAGCTAGTCTCATCTGAGTGTGCCCTGAGAACGAGATATGTGCAGCTCCTATCGGGATTTATCGGCACATTCGTGCGGTGTTGCTGGTCTTGTTTTAACCTGTCGAAGTGTCTTGAAGAACCGAGGTACTGAGTCTGATCGGAACGTCTCGGGAGGAGGTCTATTCCTTCGTTAACCGTGAGAGCTTGTCATGGGCTAAGTTGGGACTCCCCTGCAGGGTTTTGAACTTTCGAAAGCCGTGCCCGCGGTTATGGGCAGATGGGAATTTGTTAATGTCCGGTTGTAGATAACTTGAACCTTATCTTAATTAAAATGAATCAACAGTGTGAGTTACCGTGCTGGCCTCTTCTCGGCAGAGTCCGGGAAGTGGACACGGTGTTGGAGTAATGTTTGCGCAGGTTGTCCTCTAGTTTCTCACTCGCGCTTTGCCCCCTCTTCTCGCTCTCTTTTGTGAACAGGATAGCCACCATATTTGCTAGTCGCTTGCTGCAGCTCCACATATTATACCTTGCCTTACCTATAAGCTTAAATAGTCTTGATCGCGAGGGTGCGAGATTGCTGAGTCCCTGTGGCTCACAGATTACTATTACACCAGATGCAGGGCCTGATGATTCCGCTCTAGGTGACGCGCTTGAGCTCAAGTGGGAGTTCGACAAGGACTCTCAACGATACTATGTTTCCTTTCCTGATGATCAGTAGTGGTGCCCAGTTGGGGTGATCGGGACCGTGTCGCTTGTTGGGTTATCTTTTATTTTGCCGCCGTAGTCGAGCCATCAGTGTTTGGATGATGTAATGCTATTTATGTACTTGATTGACGTGGCGAGTGTAAGCCAACTATGTTATCTCCCCTTTTATTATCTATATATTACATGGGATGTTGTGAAGATTGCCTAACTTGCGACATATGCCTTCAATGCGATTATGCCTCTAAGTCGTGCCTCGACACGTGGGAGATATAGTCGCATCGAGGGTATTACAAGTTGGTAATCAGAGCCTTCCCCGACCTTAGGAGCCCCCAGTGATTGATCGTTTTTAGCAGCCGAGTTGTGTCTAGAAAAATGTTTTGAGTCATTTAGGAATTATATATCGGAGAGTTTAGGAATTCTTTTTACTTCCCAGTCTCCTCATCGCTCTGGTAAGGCATCCTGACGTAGAGTTTTGACTCTTCTCTTCTCAAATTTCACTAAAAAAAATTTAGGATCACGCGGGTATCTTGGAATTGTTCCGATGGTTTTATGACGAGAACATTGTCTTGGTGTCTCCTGTCAGGGGTTTTGTGGAAGTGTCCCGGGGAGTTGAGCTCTGAGGTGTTGTCGTCATAATTTTATCGTTGCAGTTCTGGAATACCTGAGTTTAGTACGCAGACATCGAAAATCTCTTTTATGCAGTTCGTTGGTGAGATAACCTCGACGCCACCCAGTACTGGGGCGGGAGTTCGGGAGTATCGCCATAACTTGTATAACGGATGCTTTTCGAAGGTTGAGGTAGATGGTTTCCAAAGTTTTTCTCGGTTATGTGTTGAAGGATGGATACAGCTGGATGTAGGATTTGCTAGATTTGGGTGAGAAATTATGCTTCCCCTGTATCCCCAACACCTGATTGCAGAACCGGAAAGGTTCGGGAGTTTCATAGGTGGGAATTCTCGTAGCTCTAGTTCTTCTTCCACGGATATTGGTTTGAGAATGGAATTTCTTACCGATTATTCGTTCTTGATCCGTACCTTGTTGATTTATCTCTCTACCTAAATTCTACGTGGCATCTCTCTACCTAAATTCTACCTAAGTTCACCCCCCAACCGTGCTGACCAGGACACACACAGAAATACAAACCTCTTATGTCTCTATAACAGGCAGACACACATTTCAAAACTGAAGTAGGAACATTAGAATCATATCAAATTCGTATTTAAACAAATAAACTAAGGAATTATCAGTGGCATAATGTTTAGCTTCAAGGGTGGAGTGATGGTAGTGCGACACAAAGCAAGTAGGTAGATCGTATTCCATGTAAAAGATCGTAGTCTATGTAAAAGATGGAAATGACACTTTCTTTCTATACAATGCAGTGCTCGTTGCCCACACATGATGGAAGAGATCACACAGAGAAATACTATTCACACATGTCTACGGTTCCAGTATTCTGAAACAGGGTGGTCCACCCTGAAAGAATATTGACAACAAATATGACAAGGCAAGCATAGATGTAGTGAATCAATCATTTGCTTGTGAGCTTACTAGGACAGGTATGCAGAATTGTAACTGCAGTAAGAGACCTCCCAAAATCTAAATCAAGAAGTTTGTCTAGCACTTATTGTTTGCAAGTAAACAACGTGAATAATTGGATATCATATCAAATGAGTAAGAAAGAGAAGTAAAATTGTCAACAAACCTGGCCTGCAGTAGTAATATGGAATTTTGAAACCTTGTGAACTTTACAGGTACTAAAGATTACTGAAATACATCTGAACCATTACGTGTAGGTAGCACTCAGCACACAACAAACCCTAGTGATAGTCATGCCTAATGAGTAATGAATCAATTAGAAACTGGCTGATGAGGAGTAGCTGCTGAGTGTTGAGGACGTATCTCAGGATAAATCAGGTTGGCTTAGTGGGTGCTGCACGCCTGAGCCCTGAACGGACTGGGAAGGTAGGCACGACTACACGCCCGGGCAACGGTGAAGCTGTTGGGCGAGCGGCTCCTGACCTCCTATTAGTCCGGTGTCTCCTCCTAGAGTCATGCCGTCCGAGGACGGCAAGTCGTCGATGAGGCAGGCGGCTGGGGGCGAGTAGAGATCGGAAGCGCGCAGTAGAATAGAGGGGAATCGGGGCCTCGACCGACCCAAAATCCCAGGGTGGGCCGCGGCCCACCGTCGGCCCTGTAGAGATACACACCTGAGTGGCGAACATGCATTTTCAAAACTAAATTAGGAACATTTAGCTGACCAATTAAACGACTCTATTTTAATAATATGATATTTGTATTTGAACAACTAAGCTTGTTTAGCTTGATGGTTGGAGCAGTGCTATTATGACACAAAGCACGTATGCTGATCGTATAGTGATCATAAAAGGGGGAAACCCTAAGCATTTTTTGAGCAAAAAAAGGTTTCCCCTCTGATTTCTATTAAAGAAACCACCATAGAACCAACATGATCAATTAAACCCTAAGCATGATCAATTAAACCCTATTATGACTGTGCCATGGCAGATTTAAAGCTACAAACCGAGGAAATGCTATTTAGCATCCATTGTTTGCTTCGAACTAAGAACTAAATTCTAAGAGCTGAAAAGAAAGTATAGTAACCAAGTTACGATCTATTTTCTGGTTGAGATCAAAAAGTTGTGGAGATATGAAGTACCACCTCTCTTGCGGCGCCGTGTAGGCATCGGGGGTGTGATGGCTGTCGGTGGCATTGAAGCAGATCTGCGACGGTAGATGGGTGCATCGGGTGATAAGTCCCGTTGCGGTGGAAGAGAAGGTCATGTGAGCGGCCTCGAAAAAGAGGACGACGGCGCCGATGAAGCGAGAGGACATGATGCAAGGCTCTTGGTCCGTCACCGTGGATGAGAAACGTCCATCTCTATTAGTGGATGACGCGGTCTTGGTAGGCGCTCCGGCATGGTGGAGGACGGTGCCGATGGATGGGGTGGAGGACGGCGGCGATGGATGGAGTGGAGGATAGCGGTGATGGATGGGGTGGCCGACGGAGGAGGCTGGTGTAGGGATGGTGTTCTAGCGCGGACGGTGTATGATTGGGAAAATGGAGGGAGAGGTACGGGGAACCATGTTTTTGGGACGCGCCTATCTGAAATATGGTAAAGTTACGAACTTAGCCCCTATTTAAAATTTGGACGTCTCGTCGGTTGGGGATAGGACGGTAATCTCACATCTTGCAAATATTTGCCCAGAGTGATTTCGGGCGATGAGAGGGTGTTTTGGCACCCATGGTTGGCACCCACGGTGTATGAATGGGGCTGACAGGTAGGGCGGTTGTGTCACGTCTGAGTGAAGTTCCAAACCAGCCCCTATTGAAATTATTTTCCTACATCAATTTCAGCCGAGTCGAGTTTGTTTTGCCGCCCATCGTGTATGAATGGGGAAATGGAGGGAGAAACAGAGGTCTTTCAGACGAGCTTGAATCAAATGTGTTTTGCCGCCCATGTTTGGCACCCACCGTGTCGGAATGGGCTCAGAGGCGGTCGTGTCACGTCTAATTGAAGTTACTAACCTAACCCTATTGAGAGCAGTGGAAATCGGGCCGATGGATTGTCCGTGTAAGGGGTAGACTGTAATTTCCATCTCCCAAACACTTGGCTTCGGGCAGCCGACATTGGAGTGGACATTTTGCCGCTACTTTTAACTTTTGGGACAATAAGCATGCATGTTTACCCTGACAACTAAATTCGAATCCATTTTGTATTCCTATACGAATCTTTATAAATCATTCTATGTGTTTTTATATATCTTCAGAAGCACGACAAAGATGTATTCCACTGTCATATATGAATATGATTTACAAATGCCGATACTCGAATTCAGAAGCTAGAATCCAATTTAAGGTGAATTCGAATATTTGGAACACTTTATGTCCAACTCAAATGTCACACGCAGCATAATGTGTACTCCCATTTAGATATGTACACGAGCGATGTATCAAGATTCAAATACCGAGTGAATCAACCAATAATATACAAAACTAACAGACATATAAACACTTATAGAGTATATGGATCAATAATATCAACTAACATACATAAGCCAGGCCGCTGTACTTTTTTTGCTAGAAGAGCATGCTTTTTTTAGCGAAGCTAGTACAACATCTTGGCCCTTTCCGGCGCGTGCCACTTATGGTCCATCTATACTACTATTATTGCTGAATGCACATTCAGCCCGATTGACATATTTGTAGGTCTGGCACAGCTATCAAAATGAAATGTCTCAGAGTCTTATCAATTAATACAGACTTGTGCTCAAATAAAATTACAAACCAAAAAACAAAAAAACAATTATTACATGATCTCTAAAACAAATGGTTTGATCGATTACATGAACAAACAACACAAAGGTTATTCAATGATGGAAAGAACATTTCACCTATGATTTACCAAGTGGGAATTTAATTTCCTTTTTTCCTTCAGGACCTTAACAATGCGGTCATTCTCAGCTTGCTTCGTTTTGAAATCCACCAAATATTTAATGGTTGTCTTGAGTACTGCTTGTGATTGTGTTGTTTGCTTCCTCAACATGTCAACTTCATCTCTAAGTGCAGAAGCGTAATCTCTTTCTACCACTAGTTTAACCTCTAGAGCATCAGCAGTTGGCAATTCATGATGCACGATTGGGCCGGTGCCACTGCTGTGGGATGATATAACGTCCATGGGGACCTCGCTCTTTGATCTTGGGCTAACCTGTTCTGCCATTAAAGTTACGATTGGATTAATAAAAGTTGAAGTTAGCAAAACATCTCAATTGGGAGTTATAACAGCAAACTGGTTAAACAAACAAGGAAATAAAGAGTTTCAATTGGATGCTAAAAAGTTGTTATTAACATCATTGTAACCGGTTGTTGCAGCAGCAAAGCAGTTAAACAAACAAGTTTGCAAAAGGTACCTGTTGTGGCATTGGAGTTTCTCTTGGATCCTGAAAATTTGAGTAGCCAGTAACGTGATTAGAGCAACCGGTTGTAGCAGCAAAGCAGTTAAACAAACAAGTTGTGCAAAAGGAACCTGTTGTGGCATTGGAGTTTCTCTTGGATCCAGAAAAGTTGAGTAGTCAGTAACTTGATTAGAGCAACATGTTACAGCAGCAAACCTGTTACACAAATATATTTTTAAAAATGTACCTGTTGTGCAATTGGAATTCCAATTGGATCTTGAAAACTTGAAGTTGGTAAGATGATTACGGCAACAAGTTATAGCAGCAAACCAGGTAAACAAGGAAGTTTCTGAAAACATACCTGTTTTGCCAACGGAGTTTCAGTTGGATCCTGCAAACTTGAATGTTAGCAATCAATAAATAAAGTTTTGCAAGAGCCATATAAAACTAACATCAAACTAGTAAAACTAATCAATTTTGGCAATGTATTTAATTACACATGAACTAGTAAAACTAAGAAGTTCTTGGCAACGTATTAAAGTAACAAGTTGGTACCGTTTACCAGCAACACAGACATCTATAAATTTCTTTAATGTAAGAAAAATGATTCCAACACATATATAAGTTAAAAAGACGGTGTCCCTCATATAAACCTGACAGTTGTCTATCTATGAACATACAAACATTACTAGTGCTACAAGTCATAACAACAAACCATTTAAACAAATAGGGTATCAGAACGTAAATTACACGTGAATTCTGCTGCACCCTAGAAGTACATATGACTAGCTATCTACGTGCTTCAGTAGCTATTTAAGTTTAGGCAAACAGGTAATTCTTAACAGTAAGTATCAAACACATAGATAGGCGCAGTCTATAATAGGATTAACAGGCTATGGCATTATGTAATTAGTAGCAAACTAAATTAAGCCAAGCAACATAATTGAACAATTTTGCAATAAGTGGCTAACTAAAATTCCGAGAAGCAGGAAACTGAACTTACGCTAGCTCTTTGTACAGGCACACTGCAACTTCTTTTTCGCTTACAAGGTTCTACGAAGGATTCCATGGCATCAATTGCTTGGATACGCAATCCCAATACTTCTTTCTTTCCACACTGCATTATTAAGTCGAATGGTTAATTTGGTAAGATGGTGCATCCTTGATATGTTATATGAGGACATGTAGTCAGACTAGTTGTAGCCACACACATCACACTGGCTTTTACTGTATATTTCATGCGATTACATTTGGCATATCGAGATCTAAGCAATCTACAATAGGATGAAAAGACGGGCATCCTTCACATTATTGGCGAACTTGGTTCATAGAAACAAGCAATTAAACCATTCTGTGGGCAAATCAAAAGCGCCACTAGAATATTTTAACTACCCCAATCATACACGCAAAAAGGGGCGACACCATCGTAGGGGCTGGTATGGGTGGCCGCCTCGGGTGGCTGGAAACTGTGCACCTAGTTTGAGTCGTCTAGGTTGGCCCAGGCTAGTTATGTTCGTCCCAACGCACGAGCAGGCAATGTAAAAAATAAAGAAAAATGTTTCAATTTGGATGGGCGAATAACATAAGTGCAAGGCAGGCCCAATAGCAGGCTCGCGGCCCAAACGAGCGCCTCCCATATCGATCGACAGTAGGAAAAATCCCAATTCGTTCCCTCCAGCCTCCAGTCTGGTTCGCTCCTAACTTAGCCGCCGCTAGGTAGACCAACACAAGACTTCCTTGTGCCCTCGTTGCAGGGCGGTCACCGGGCTTCAAGCGATAAGAAGATGAAGATCTAGCCCTGGGTGTAGCCTGTGTGGGAGGCAGCGGTGGCAGCATGGGCATGGCATCGAGCTTGCGCAAACGGACAATCGTAGCTTGCAAGAGCAGCATGCGCAATGAGCAGGTACATCACATCTCTGATTATATCTAATTCAACTGTTCAATTTCTGGCCAATAGTTAAACCTGACGGTATTTTGAAACTGCTTGTATGTTGGGAATCTATGAGAAAATGAAACCAATTTCTGCTTATTTTATAACTCCCCCAATCAATACTGAACTGACTGAATCTGATGTATCTAATCAAGTTTCTGGTGCAAACATACAAGCTCATGTTGTTCTTGAGCATGAAGTGTCTAATGAACAGACTGCTAATGAAGGATTTGATGCAAACATTTTACATGCTCCTGGTGATGAACATATAGTGTCTAATGAGGGATCTAATGCAAGCATTTTGCAAGCTCCCATTGAAGGATTTAGTGTCTAATGATGATCTGCTATGTTGAGAGAGACATAGAGATTTGCCGGCATTGATGACAAGCAAATTATAGTACATTTTCATGGCTTCAGGAAACGTCGAGGCCATCTACAAGAAAGTCCCCGTGTCGGTGTCAAAACCGGCGGATCTCGGGTAGGGGGTCCCGAACTGTGCGTCTAAGGCGGATGGTAACAGGAGGCATGGAACATGATGTTTACCCAGGTTCGGGCCCTCTTGATGGAGGTAATACCCTACGTCCTGCTTGATTGTTCTTGATGATATGAGTATTACAAGAGTTGATCTACCACGAGATCATAGAGGCTAAACCCTAGAAGCTAGCCTATGGTATGATTGTGTGTTGTCCTACAGACTAAACCCTCCGGTTTATATAGACACCGGAGGGGGCTAGGGTTACACAGAGTCGGTTACAAGGGAGGAGATCTTCATATCCGTATTGCCTAGCTTGCCTTCCACGCCAAGGATAGTCCCATCCGGACACGGGACGAAGTCTTCAATCTTGTATCTTCATAGTCCAACAGTCCGGCCAAAGGATATGGTCCGGCTATCCGGAGACTCCCTAATCCAGGACTCCCTCAGTAGCCCCTGAACCAAGCTTCGATGATGATGAATCCGGCGCGCAGTATTGTCTTCGGCATTGCAAGGCGGGTTCTTCTCCAAATCCTGAATATCTGCTAAGTAGTGTCCGGCCCCCATAAATGTTAGACTTCTTGGCTTCTGTGCCCAATAAGGGCTATCTTCCACGCATCGAGCGAATGCGAGGAGCCAGGGCATTTTTACATTCGCCCCCTAGCCAGGTAAATAAATCGTCTATTAAAGGGATGGGGATTCTTAGATCCAATCGACACCATCCTCCCACAGCGAGAATCCATCGCAGCGTGCTCAGACAAATCCATTCCATCATGGCCGGCCACCGCAGCTCCTCCTCCCGCTCCCGTAGCCCTAAGCCCGGTGATTGGGAGAAGTGTTCCATCCTGCACAGCCGATTAGTAGAGTTGCAGACCCAGGGATTTCTCCCTCCAGTGTATATGGTCCCCGTCCGAGCCAGGCTCGCCACCTATAATGGCGGGGAGCAAGTGGAGAGCTTCCCCAGTCCCTCTAAGGGGGAGCGGGTATGCCTTGTCCCTTACTTACTAAGGGGACTCGGAATTCTGATTCATCCATTCCTCCGTGGGCTCCTGGAGTTTTACAGCCTCCAGCTGCATAATTTCACCCCTGCTTCCATATTACACATCGCCGGTTATGTTGCCCTTGTGAGCTATTTCTGGGCTGCGAGGCTCATTTCGACCTGTGGAAAAGGCTATTTTGCCTTGTGCCCCGCACACAGAAGGGGTCACTTTATCAGGTGGGCGGAGCCGAAATATGGCGCATCGCCGAGACCGGATACCTGTCCAGTACTCCGAAGAAGGCGTCCGAAGACTGGCCCTCGGAGTGGTTTTACATGGAGGACGTCCCCCTTCCAGACCCCGTTCAGCGGGGTCTTCCTGAGTTCAACAATGCTCCTCTGAAGAAACACCGAAACTGGTGCCCACGGAGCCCCCAGGAGGAAGACAACGGAGAAGTCCTTTACCTGATGAACCGGATTAAAGCGCTGGCTCAATCAGGATTGACAATACTCGAGGTTATGTCAATATGCATAATGCGGGGGGTGCAGCCACTTCAATATCGAGGGCACCCCCTATGGTGTTTTAACGGGGAAGATGATGCCACCCGTTGCGGGCGCAAGGGACCAGACTCCACTGCTGCTTTAGGAAAAATTCTGTCCGAGTTGTTCAAGGGAGAGGAAGAGGAGTTCATCCGTATTAAGCCAGGGGATGGATTCTCCATGTACAACCCTCCAAGCTAGGTGAGTTGTACCTCTTTACTCCCAACCTTCCCACAGTCTTCATCGTAGGTACTCACCTTGCCATTTCACGGCAGGAACTGCGAAAAGCTGTAAGGGAGGTCAACAGCCCACCTCCACAACTGGAGGACCCTGACCGGGCCCTCGATCCCGAACTCAAGGAGGATGCGGACATATTCGTGGAGCTGATAGACATGCAATTCTATCAATTGAGCTGTGATGACGCCATTGTGGCCATAACGGCCGACTATCCTGGACTACTCCCTGCGTCGCACGTAAGAAAAACCAAAGTCCCAACTCCCCAAAAGGATCCCCTTTTATGCACTTCACCTACCGTACACATATGGTGTTTTACAGGGAAGGCCTTCGGGACGCCGTGCCGAACCCGCAGCAACTCGCCAACAATAGGCACCGAAGCTGGGTAGGCCAAAAAGGAAGGCAGTCAGGACGGAGACGCCGGCACAGATTTATGACGCAAAAACCTCACTCCATGGTTGTCGTCTTTCTTAAAATATAATGACGTTTGTGTTTCCCAGTAGAAAAAACGCTTGCCGGACTATATCCGAAGAGGTTGCCGACCACGCCTCGACCAATCGGGCTCGAGAGCCGGACAAAGAGGCGGAAGCTAACGCGGGGCAGACGTCGGATGTTCCTCCTACAGAGGATGCGGACAGACAATCCGCTACAAATTCCAAAGTGGAGAGCGCCATGAATCACAGGCGTCGCCGGGCCATACTCCGTGACACTTGTTTCTCGCCAGAGGCATTTGATGCCTTCAATTCTGGAGACGCGTACATCCATGCCACTCAAAGTGGTCTAGCCAGAGCCACGGACCAGTATGTAAGGGATATACGGGTAAGCAAATCTGACGATTATATGTATCAGTAGCCCCTAAGACTTGAAACAGTTGAGGCAACTGATTTAAGGATCATTATTTGTGCAGGTTCTTACAGAGAAGAATTCCCAATTGTCTCAAGAGCTGCTGGACGAGTGCAAGGCCCAGCTAGGGGCCGCTGTTGCCGCATTGAAGGAGTCCGAGAAGGGTCCCTCTGGTAACACTTGTTACCATTGCAAAGAATACGGGTACCAGGTAGTATGTGGCATGTATGAAAATCTAACAATAGATGTTGCAGGTGGCCCCGGAGTGAATCCGGAGGCCGTGGAGGTGGATGCGGCATGTGATGATCGACAGTGAAATGCTGGCGAGCACGTGCTGACGCGAGTCAAGCAGGAGAAAAATGATCTTCAAGACGCCAATATCTGGCTAGGCGTGGAACTGAAAGATGTCCGAGCCTAGCTTGCGGACTCCGTGAAGGAGAATAAACGGCTTCCGCGCGGCATTTTTAGTAAGTGCTTGAACGAAATTTTAAAGGAGTTCGGCGAAGAAGCCGGCTAACAGAGTTATGTCTGCAGGTATGCTGACGGGTCATCCCGCGGAGGAGATGCCCGGGTCTTCGGGTGATCCTCTATCAGATCTCTCACAACTGCACGAGCAAGTTTGGCAGGTGATGCAGGGTATTGCCCAAGCCTTGTGGCCATCCGCATCCCCGCCAGGAGGCATGGGGGAGCTTATAGAGAGGCTCAAGGGAGCGCGGCGGCGCTTCCGATTATGGAAGATATCAGCCTGCCGACAAGGTGCAAGGGAAGCCTGGGCTATGGTGAAGACACGATATACCAAAGCGGACCCAAACCACATGGCCGAGGTCGGACCTGTGGGGCCCGATGGGAAAGAGATCCCCGTCAGTTTAGTGTATGATCAAGTAGAATTAGCAGCAAAGTATTCCCAACAGGATTGTAGGCTAGACAGCCTGTTGGATGGTATAGAAGAAGAATTGAATCAGTCTTAGCGACTATGTAATTCAAGTGACATATGTAATGTCCCTAGCCAGATTGTAAATCATTTGTCATGGTGGACCTTTTCACCTCGACCTCTGGATCTGACAGTCCGGAGTGTATCCGAATACCCGCTTGGTTATGTAAAAACCGGGGTATGCATGGAGACCAGGCGTAGGGGTCATAAGTGCTTGAACAGACAAGTACCCAACTAGTTATGTTATATTACATGGGTAGTAAGAAACATCTTCCAGGGAGAATAATTCCATTAAGGGTTCCTTTCCCTGGGTACGCATGCCCTAATGTGCATGTCCGAACTGCAAAAAGAGGCGCAGGATATAAACATCTGGGGGCATGTTTCAAATTTAAATAAAAGTCATCTTTTATTCACCGACCGAATATTCTCTTAAGAACGCTAGCTTTCGGCTTCACCCAGTCTGAGGTACACATCCGGCTGACCCGGCAGTAACAATCGCAGAGGTGCTCCCCTTATGCCCTAGCCGAACTAACGGGAACGTAGGGCATAAATATTAGAGCCAGGTAACACAGCTTGGCCAAAATTTAAGTCATATCGATGCATATAATGGCGAAAAAAGGTACATGCGGAAGAATAACGCATGTGCGGGGCATAAAGCCCGAAAAGATAATTAGATTAAACTTCTGTATAAGAAGCCCCCAGGTATAATGAGCGCGGCTAGCGCGTCAAGATTGTGTAACCAAGACACAAGTTTAGCCCCTTAGGGCCTTGAAGAGAAGGAAAAGAGAGAGAGATAAAAAAAGACGGATATGCAAAAAATTGACGGAGGTAAGTAGACAAACATAGAGTCCGGCGCTAGGCGTAGAATCTTCGGAGTCTGGCTACATTCCATGGGTTTGGCTCGAATCGATTATCCGATGCATCTCGCAGACGGTACGCTCCACCGGTCAAAACCTGGTCAATAATGAAGGGACCCTCCCATTTGGGCTTGAGCTTGTTCTTTTTCTTCTCCGGCAGGCGTAGAACTAGTTCGCCAACGTTATAGGTTTTGACCCGTACTTCCCTGCTTTGATACCTTCGGGCCTGTTGCTGATAGAATGCGGAACAGGCCTTTGCCACATCGCACTCCTCCTCCAGGGCGTCCAAACTGTCCTGCCGATCGAGCTCAGCCTCCTTGTCTTCATACATGCGCACGCGAGGTGAGTCAGGAATTATGTCGCAAGGCAAAACCGCCTCTGCGCCGTACACCATAAAGAACGGTGTGTATCCGGTAGTGCGATTTGGCATGGTCCGCAGCCCCCATAGTACGGAGTCGAGCTCCTCTACCCAGTGTGTGTTTGACTCCTTTAAGGACCGCACCAATCTGGGTTTAATGCCGCTCATGATAAGACCATTTGCTCGCTCGACTTGACCGTTAGTTTACGGGTGATAGACAGAAGCATAATCGAGCTTGATGCCCATGTTGTTGCACCAAAGTTTCACTTCGTCAGCTGTAAAGTTCGTGCTGTTGTCAGTGATGATGCTGTGGGGGACGCCATAACGGTGTATGACCCCGGATATGAAGTCTATCGCGGGTCCGGATTCAGCCGTTTTGACAGGTTTGGCTTCTATCCATTTGGTGAATTTATCCACCATGAGCAGTAAGTATTTTTTCTTATGGGTTCCCCATTTAAGGGGTCCGACCATATCATGCCCCCAGACCGCGAAGGGCCAAGTAATGGGGATTGTTTGGAGAGCGGTAGGCGGCATATGGCTTTGGTTTGCAAAGGGCTGGCAACCGACGCAACGTTGGACCAGATGCTGCGCATCTGCCCGGGCCGTCGGCCAATAGAAACCTATATGGAAGGCCTTTCTTACAAGGGCCCGGGCTGCGGCGTGATGGCCGCCGAGTCCGGCATGGATTTCTGCCAAAAGCTTCCGCCCTTCCTCTTCGGGGATGCACCTTTGAAGGACTCGGATAGTGCTTTTCTTATAAAGCTCTCCCTCGTGGACCTTGTAGGCTTTAGATCCCCGCACTATGCAGTGTGCCTCATTTTGGTCCTCGGGTATTTCCTGCCTGGTTAGGTAGGCCAGGAATGGTTCTGTCAACAGGGCGATGACGGCCATTATTACGTGGGCTGAAGGTGTTATTTCGAGGGCAGAGCCTCCGATTGTGTTAGAGTGTTCGGTATCTGGGGTTGTGGCCGGGTTTGGACTATTGTTGCCGGTGTCCCCTTCCCATACCACGGATGGTTTAAACAGTTTTTCTAGGAAGATGTTAGGTGCGACAGGGTCGCGTTTAGCGCCGATACGGGCGAGGATGTCCGCCGCCTGGTTGTTTTCCCGAGCCACATGATGGAATTCAAGCCCCTCGAACTGAGCTGGGACTTTGAGGACGGCTTTGCGATATGCCGCCATTTTCGGATCCTTGGCATCGAAGTCTCCATTTATTTGGGATATTACGAGGTTCGAGTCCCCATGCACCTCCAGGCGTTGAATGCCCATGGAAACTGCCATCCGGAGACCGTGTAACAGGGCCTCGTATTCGACTACGTTGTTGGAGTCTGTCTATAGTATTTGGAGTACGTATTGCACTGTATCTCTGGTGGGGGACGTTAGGACGACGCCAGCCCCAGACCAGCCAGCATTTTAGAGCCGTCGAAGTGCATGATCCAATTGGAGTATGCACCATACTCTTTAGGGAGTTTGGCTTCTGTCCATTCGGCTACGAAATCGGCCAGTACTTGCGACTTAATGGCTCGCCGTGGTTTATATGTCATGTCGAACGGGAGGAGCTCGATAGCCCGTTTGGCAATCCGGCCCGTGGCATCGCGGTTGTTTATTATGTCATTGAGTGGTACTTCGGAGGCCACCGTAATTGAACACTCTTGAAAGTAGTGTCGTAATTTCCAGGATGCCATGAATACCGCGTATGCTATCTTTTGATAATGTGGGTACCGTGATTTGCATGGAGTGAGGACGGTGGACTCATAATATACCAGCATTTGAAGTGGGAATTTATGTATGTCCATCTCTCGTTCGACGACGAGCACTGCGCTTACAACTTGGTGAGTTGAGGCTATATACAAAAGCATTGGTTCGCCAACAGTTGGCGTGGCCAAGATTGGGTTGGTAGCCAGGATGGCTTTTATTTCTTCCAGTCTGGTCGTGGCTGCGTCCGTCCACTCGAAGTGTTCGGTGCGCTGAATAAGGCGATAAAGGGGGTGTGCCTTTTCTCCTAGTCGGGAGATAAAGCGGCTTAAAGCTGCCACACATCCAGTTAACTTCTGGATTTGCTTGAGGTCAGTTGGGATAGCCAACTGCGACAGAGCCCGGATTTTGGCCGGATTTGCTTCAATTCCTTTGCTGGAGACGATAAAGCCCAGGAGCTTTCCGGCGGGTACGCCAAAAATGCATTTTTCCGGATTGAGCTTAATGTCGTATGTTCGGAGATTGTCGAACGTGAGCCTCAAGTCGTCTATTAAGGAGTCGACGTGTCTGGTTTTAACGACCACATCGTCGATGTATGCCTCCACTGTTTTGCCGATCTGCTTTTCTAGACATGTCTGAATCATGCGCTGATACGTTGCGCCGGCGTTTTTGAGCCCGAAGGGCATTGTGTTAAAACAGAAGGGGCCGTATGGAGTGATAAATGCCGTTGCGTCTTGGTCGGACTCTGCCATCTTAATTTGGTGGTAACCGGAGTATGTGTCGAGGCAGCACAATGAGTCGTGTCCTGCGGTAGCGTCGATAATTTGATCGATGCGAGGGAGGGGGAAGGGATCCTTTGGGCAAGCCTTATTAAGGTCCTTGAAGTCGACGCATAGGCGCCAGGATTTGTCCTTCTTTGGCACCATCACCAGGTTTGCTAGCCAGTCCGGATGCTTTATTTCTCTAATGAATCTGGCCTCCAGTAATTTGGCTAGCTCCTCTCCCATGGCTTGTCGCTTAGGTTTGGAGAAACGCCGAAGAGTCTGCTTGACTGGCCTGAATCCTTTTAGAATGTTAAGGCTATGCTCGGCCAGCCTGCGTGGGATTCCTGGCATGTCTGAAGGATGCCAGGCGAATATGTCCCAATTCTCGCGCAGGAACTCCCGTAGTGCGGCATCTATAGCGGGGTTTAACTGTGCCCCAATGGACTCTGTTTTTGTGGGGTCCGTTGGATGGACTTGGAATTTGACTATTTCATCCGCTGGTTTAAAGGAGGTGGACTTGGATCTTTTGTCTAGTATCACGTCGTCCCTGTCCACTATGGAGCGCAGCGTGGTTAACTCCTCCGCCACAAGGGCTTCGGATAATGCCTCGAGGGCTAGTGCGGCTGTTTTGTTCTCGGCGCGGAGTGCTATGTTCGGATCACTAGCTAGAGTGATGATTCCATTGGGTCCGGGCATTTTGAGCTTCATGTACCCGTAATGGGGTATGGCTTGAAAAATCGTGAATGCCTCCCACCGTAGAAGGGCGTGGTATCCGCTACTGAACGGGGCCACTTGGAATGTGATTTCTTCGGACATGTAATTCTCCGTAGTGCCGAATACCACATCTAGTGTGATTTTCCCAGCGCAACGTGCCTCCCGACTAGGGATGATTCCTCGGAAGGTTGTGGTGCCTTGCTCAATACGGTTGCTGTCTATTTCCATTTTTTGAAGAGTCTCCTCATAAATGAGGTTTAATCCGCTGCCGCCGTCCATGAGCACTTTAGTGAGCCGAAAGCCTTCAACAATTGGACTGAGGACCAAAGCGGCTGGTGCTCGGGCTGTTTGGAATTTAGGTTCGTCACTAGCATTGAAAGTAATGGTCGTGTCGCTCCATGGATTTATTGCTGCTACGCGGCAGACTTCGGCAAGGCTGCGGAGGGCTCGCTTACGCCTATTATTTGAGGCGAAGGTCTCGAAGACTGTTAATATTGTATTGTTATCCGCGGGAGGGTGTTCTGGGGTGTTTTGGATGAGGAGATCCTCACCGCTCTTCGCCACCTGCCGGAGTACCCAACATGCTCTAAGGCTATGTGTTGGTATGGTTCCGCTGTACTATGAATTTTGCAGGGCCCATTACGCCATCCCTCCAATATGGTTCCACGCCATGTAGTGGGCTTTTGCTTCTTTGTAATTGAGTCAGGCGACTTATGAGAGTGCACCCTTTTAGTTCGGACTGGGGGTTTTGTTAGAGCCGGATTGTCCCAAAATTGTGTTTGGGTTTTCCAGGCGCTTTCCATCGCACATTATTTCCGTACTATGGCCGCCAAGTCAGCGAAGTGTGCTATGTCACGGCGACTTATGGCGTTGAGGATCCCTTGTCCGTGCAATTGTTTCAAAAGAACGAAATTGCGTCTTCCTCGCAACAGTCTTTGACCTTGTTCATTACAAGGAGGAATCTGGCCCAATAGTGATGTACTGTCTCTTGGGGTGCTTGCCTAATGTGGGAAAGATCGTTTGTATCTGGGTGGGTGGGTGGATTTAATTCTAGACCTTGACCCAATCTGAGATCCCGGGGCAGGGGAGTTTCCAATCTTGGAAGTTCAGGCTCCGGGATGTTGCTCCGCGGGTTCGGTATGCGACCTGATTCTAGGTTCAGGGTTAGGGCGATGTCCTCCCGTGAGCGGGTATCCGGCTCGGAGAGCTCGGGAATCCGGACATAGTTCATCCTCAGGATAGAGGGAGAACCACCGCGTTGCTCCTCCACCACCGCTATTTGATGGGTGACCGGCGGAGAGTTAATCTCCCTTTGGTCGGGTTTAAGCCCGATCCGATCATAGTCCGTAGCGACTCCCAGAGCGGCGATGCAATCCAAGAGCTCGTTCAAAGAGGAGAGCTCCATTGGATTCATCTGCTCGGTGAATTTTGAGCTGATGTGGAGGCTATTTTTGATGACCCGAGAAGTCATCGTCGGCGCAACGGCTAAGCGGACGGTCATGACGAAGCCGCCTAGTCGGAGAGTTTGGCCTACTGCCAGGGCTCCCCCAGAAGTGACGCTGTCCTTGACAACAAGACAAGCCATCCCCCCTTATTATGACGACATAGTGGAACTCTCAATGAAAGCACCAATGTCGGTGTCAAAACCGGCGGATCTCGGGTAGGGGGTCCCGAACTGTGCGTCTAAGGCGGATGGTAACAGGAAGCAGGGGACACAATGTTTACCCAGGTTCAGGCCCTCTTGATGGAGGTAATACCCTACATCCTGCTTGATTGTTCTTGATGATATGAGTATTACAAGAGTTGATCTACCACGAGATCGTAGAGGCTAAAGCCTAGAAGCTAGCCTACGGTATGATTATGTGTTGTCCTATGGACTAAACCCTTCGGTTTATATAGACACCTAAGGGGGGTAGGGTTACACATAGTCGGCTACAAGGGAGGAGATCTTCATATCCATATTGCCTAGCTTGCCTTCCGCGCCAAGGAGAGTCCCATCCGGACACGGGACGAAGTCTTCAATCTTGTATCTTCATAGTCCAACAGTCCGGCCAAAGGATATAGTCCGGCTGTCCGGAGACCCCCTAATCCAGGACTCCCTCACCCCGTATCATGACAACGTAGCATAAATATTTTTCTAATCTATTGTTTGAAACTGTTGGCATACTTGTGCAGGATAGATATATTGATATGCAGTTTGTGCATTGGTTATAGGTGCAATTACACTTTGATATTTTCAGCCAGAGAACGAATAATTCAAGCAGGTACATACCATGTTAGTAGTCCTTGTACACCATGTTGCATTTATTGTTTTTTTGGTGCTTGCATCATTTAGTGTTTTATAATCTGTACTACTTTGGATCATTAGCTGGTTTTCAAAGTGCATGTAGCTTCACATTTCTCAAGTTATGTTGATTTCTGGAGTGCAAGTGCCTTCGTATTTTTTAAGTTAAATGTTCGCCCCTGGTAACTTGAATTGGTGGATCCACCACTGCACACAAATCATACACGCAGGCTAGTACAAATTAAATGAAATGCAGGGAGTTATGCTAGCTCATTGTACAGGCTCACTTCAACTCTGCTTGCGCTTGGGATGTTCCATGTACAAGTCCATGTTACCACTTGCTTGGATGTGCATGCCTTGTGCTCCTTGCATCCCCCTCTGCATTTTTGACACGGCGAATGGTTGATCAAATAAAAGGAATCGACCTTGCTGTTGTACCGGAGGACAGATACTTACAAGGTTATACGGGTGTGCGGGATGTGTACCAGATCTCGTAGCGCCGTCATGCTTTGCTAAAAAATGGTTTTGCTTGTTTCAGATGATATCTCTAGAAGAAACAAGAGTGAAAGTCAGAGTTGCATAGGCGTGTAAGCTAAGAGAGCAGTGAAAGGATATCCAAACATCGTCGGAACAGTGCACAAGGGAGTGGTGTGTGGATACCTAGTTCGGGCCGGCATTTGGGCATGCTCGCCTAGCTAGAGTGCAGGTCACTTCAGAGCCGTTGAGGGTGATGCGTTGGCGTTGGCTGGCCGTGCACGAATGCAGATCTTGAGTGGCAGCAGAGCACTATGATGCGGTGAACGAGACCGTTGGTGAAGCCCCAACGGCCTCGGGGGGCGGAGGTGCGACGATGTGCTCGGTGAAGTAGCCCTAGTGTGGTGGGAGACGATGTCGGTGAAGCGCACCTGATGTGGTGGAAGTCGATGTCTGTGAGGCACGTCAGTTGCGGCGGCCGACGTTGTCGATGGACCACCCGGTGCGGTCGATGAGGGTGTAGGTGAGGTAGCTCCGGTGCGGTGGTGAAGCACGAACATCGTCTTCGTCATCGTCGTCCGACACAGAGGTGGAGAAAGATACGAGCCGAGGGGCGATTCGAGCTTTGCTTGGGTTGGCGGCGAATTACGGATTTGAGCAATCTGGGCGCGGAAGGGGATGGTGGAGAAGGGAGATTTGCATGGCTAGAATTGGGGCCGCCAGATATTTCAATCCAAAACATGGAAGCGCGAACTTATTTTGTCGTCATTCTTTTTTTTGGGGGGGGGGGGGGGGGGGCTGGGTGCTAAGCGTCTGTACGACACACACGACCACCACGACACAACCCTGGTCTGCCTGGTGCGCCTACATTTGATAATGCAAATGAATCTTCTTTCATTTGTAAACAAATCTGTATGTATTACAATGCCCGTGTTTTCCTTGCAAATAATTAGTCATTCGAAATGAGATACTATAAATTAATTAATGAGGAGTTATTTGAAAAAAAATCGAAACGGTAACCACGGTATCAATGCTAACGTGGATTAGAGTGTGTGTCACATAATTAGTTATTTAAATTAGAGTGTGTGTCACATAGCATTCTCCAATTCTAACATGGATTTCGCATTTCATGGTATCCCTGTGTAACACCCCGGATGTAACTTTCCCAATTTGTACTCCAACTCTTGCCGTTTCCGGCGTTAAGTTATATTTATTTCTCGGGTTCGGGTCTTTGTCTCCGTGTGTTGTTTTCGTTTTCATGCATCTCATATCATGTCATCATATGCATTGCATTTGCATACGTGTTCATCTCATGCATTCGAGCATTTTCCCCGTTGTCCGTTTTGCATTCCGGCGCTTCGTTCTCCTCCGGTGGTCATTTCTAGCTTTCTTTCGTGTGTGGGGATTAAACATTTCCGGATTGGGCCGAGACTTGCCAAGCGGCCTTGGTTTACCACCGGTAGACCGCCTGCCAAGTTTCATATCATTTGGACTTCGTTTGATGCTCCAACGGTTAACCGGGGACCGAAAAGGCCTCATGTGTGTTGCAGCCCAACACCCCTCCAATTTGGCCCAAAACCCACCAAACTCTGCTCCATGTCCTAGAGTGTTCGATCACGATCGCGTGGCCGAAAACCGCACCTCATTTGGACTCTCCTAGCTCCACTTATGCCTATAAATAGCCCCCCCCCCCCGTTTTCGGATCTCGGATCTCTCCCCGTCCAACCCTAAAAAAAAGCATCTCCGCCACCGACGGACACGTCCGCCCCCGGCCGGACGCATCCGCCGCCACCCGCCTCCGCCAGCCACGACGCGCCACGTGGCGCCAACCACCGCCGCCGCCGCCGGCCCGCGGGAGCCCGCGCCCGGCCCCCGCGCCGCCCGAGCGGGCCACTCCCCCGCCGCCTCCCGCCGCCCGTCTTCCACGACGCCGTGGACCCGCGCCGCCGCACGCCTCCATCGCCGGCAGCCGTCGTCGTCGCCGGTTAGCCCCGCCATCGTCGCCCAGCCGCCGCCGGCCACCGCCTCGTCCGTCCCTGCCTCGGGACGCCGCCCCGGCCTCTCCTCCACTCCAGCCTCGCCTCCCCTCTCCACCTCGCCGGAGCCACCACCACGCCAGCCAACCTCGGGAGTCGCGCCGGTGAACAGTGCACGTCGCCAGATCCAGATCCAAAAAACCCTCGGGAGTCCCTCCGAACCCTAATTTTTATGTGATCTTTGACCTGCTGTAACTTTGCATTCGTAGCTCCGTTTTGGACATATAGTATATCAAAATGTTCGCCTCGACGAGTAAATCATTTCATTCCATTGCATCATTTTCATTTGAGCTCATCTTGATGCCCGAAATGCTGTTAGAAGGAGGCTTCATGAGTTAATTGTCAGATCTGCTAGTTCATCTTAGACTTTTGTCATTTTTGCCATGATTATTGTGTGCATGATATGCCTGTGAGTCCTTCATATGTTTTGTTAAGCATTTTGTCTTATTTCCAGAGGTGCAACCCATGCATTTTTAGGATGTGTGTGGTGACCTATGCAAGCTTGCAAAGTGAGGCACCCGGTAAATCTGTTTTCAGAGACTGTTGTTTTCATTAAGTCTGGGATATTTTAGTTCATGATGCCATATGTTCAGCTTGTTTCCTAGTGATCCGTGCCTCTTTTGAGGATGTTCAGTAAAGGAGTTTTGTTAATCATGTTAGGCTCTATCCATCCATTTCTTTACTTGCAATTATGGAGCACCATAGCTTGATTCAATGGAGCTCTACTTTTGCTTCGTGGTGAATCTGGGCAGATCGTCAACTCGTTTGCGATTTTGGCGATGTTATTGTAGTTGATCCGTGCATGCTATGCCATTGTTCTTGCCATGTCTAGCTTGTATTTTGTGCCTTCTTAATGGATGTATGCTTTCCTTGCCATGACTTGCACCGTAGTGAGTGCATCGAGCTTGTTTACATGCCTTCGTGAGTTATATTTCAGCATGTCTCAGTTTTCACTAAGTCTGAAAACTGATTGTGTTTTAGCTATGTTCGTGTGTCCGTTAGTATATTTGTGAAACCTTTTGGCCCCAGGTCACTTTGGGTATTTTGTTAAGCTTGTTATGTAGCTCCATGCCATGTTCTTACTTGTCTTAATCAGGTCATGTATCATGTTGTTTTGCTGCTCCGAAGAAGGCTTCGTGATCTGAAATTTCAGACAAGTGTTAAATTCACTAAGTCTGGAATCTGTTTTGCATTTGCGTTTTTGCCATGCTTGTTTGAACCTCATAATGGATGAATTGGCCGTGGCTCAGTGCTACTATTTTGTTAAGAATCTTGTGTGCATCCCTGCCATGTATTTTGTTGTCATGTTTGGTGGCCGTAGCATGTTCATTTCGTTGCATTTAGATGCCTACTTGCTGTAAATCGCAGACCGGTGTCATTCTTAAATCGCTTGCCATTTCCAAACTGGAACTCCGATTCCAATGATCTTTATATCGTTTTCAAGCGATTTCATCCCCTCTATCCAGTGGCACACTTGGTTTTTCAAGTTGGGTCCAGGTTCATGCATTTCCTGTCATATCTTGCATTTTGCATCCCGCATCGCATCCCGCATAGCATATCATCATTTCATCATATTGCTTGGTCTTGCACGTGGTTGATTGTATCCTTGTTGCTTGTTTGTCTTGTTGGGTAGAGCCGGGAGACGAGTTCGCTACCGAGGAGCCCATTGAGTTTGCTTGTGAGGATCCAGTCAACTCTGACAACTGTGCAGGCAAGATGATCATACCCTCGAAATCACTACTATCTTTGCTATGCTAGTTTGCTCGCTCTTGCTATGCCAATGCTACGATGCCTACCTTTTGCTTGTCAGACTCCCAATTGCCATGTCAAACCTCTAACCCACCATGTCCTAGCAAACCGTTGATTGGCTATGTTACCGCTTTGCTCAACCCCTCTTATAGCGTTGATAGTTGCAGGTGAAGATTGGAGGCCGTTCCTTGTTGGAACATCATTTATTTACTTGTTGGGATATCATTATATTGCTATATTATCTTAATGCATCTATATACTTGGTAAAGGGTGGAAGGCTCGGCCTCTCGCATAGTGTTTTGTTCCACTCTTGCCGCCCTAGTTTCCGTCATATCGGTGTTATGTTCCCGGATTCTTGCGTTCCTTACGCGGTTGGGTTATAATGGGAACCCCTTGATATTTCGCCTTGATTAAAGGTTTTCCAGCAATGCCCAACCTTGGTTTTACCATTCGCCCCCTAGCCTTTTCTTTCCCTTGGGTTCTGCAGACTCAAGGGTCATCTTATTTTACCCCCCCCCCCCCGGGCCAGTGCTCCTTTGAGTGTTGGTCCAAACTAGAGCACCGTGCGGGGCCGTCCCTCGGCAACTTGGGTTACGTTGGCTCCCGTACGCTTAGCTTATCCGGTGTGCCCTGAGAACGAGATATGTGCAGCTCCTATCGGGATTTGTCGGCACAACGGGTGGTGTTGCTGGTCTTGTTTTAACCTGTCAAAGTGTCTTGAGTTACCGAGATACCGAGTCTGATCGGAACGTCTTGGGAGGAGGTCTATTCCTTCGTTGACCGTGAGAGCTTGTCATGGGCTAAGTTGGGACTCCCCTGCAGGGATTGAACTTTCGAAAGCCGTGCCCGTGGTTATGGGCAGATGGGAATTTGTTAATGTCCGGTTGTAGGTAACTTAAACCTTAATTAATTAAAATGAATCAACTGAGTGTGTTACCGTGATGGCCTCTTCTAGGCAGAGTCCAGGAAGTGGACACGGTGTTGGAGTAATGCTTGCGCAGGTTGTTCCTTTAGATTCTCGCTCGTGCCTTGCCTCCTCTTCTCGCTCTCTTTTGCGTATAAGTTAGCCACCATATTTGCTAGTCGCTTGTTGCAGCTCCACACATATATTTGCCTTACCCTTCCTATAAGCTTAAATAGTCTTGATCGCGAGGGTGCGAGATTGCTGAGTCCCTGTGGCTCACAGATACTATAACTCCAGATGCAGGTCCAGGTGATTCCGCTCCAGGTGACGAGTACGAGCTCAAGTGGGAGTTCGGCGAGGACTCTCAGCGTTATTATGTTTCCTTTCCCGATGATCAGTAGTGGTGCCTAGTTGGGGTTTGATTCAGGGCCTTGTCGCATGTTGGGTTTTCTTCTATTTTGGCGCCGTAGTCGGGCCATGAGTGTTGGTATGATGGATGTTATTTATGTACTCTGATGTGACATGGCGAGTGTAAGCCAACTATGTATCTTCCCCTTTTATTATATAT
This sequence comes from Triticum urartu, assembly GCF_003073215.2. Taxonomy (NCBI): domain Eukaryota; kingdom Viridiplantae; phylum Streptophyta; class Magnoliopsida; order Poales; family Poaceae; genus Triticum; species Triticum urartu. The sequence goes on from NC_053025.1 coordinate 391,772,601, forward strand.
TACATGGGATGTTGTAATGATTGCCTGACTTGCGACATTGCTTTCGATGCGGTTATGTCTCTAAGTCGTGCCTCGACACGTGGGAGCTATAGCCGCATCGAGGGAGTTACACCCTGCTACCTTTTTAATTCAAATTCATATGTATATGATGAACACCATGGTAGTGAGAAAACATTGGATGGATTCAAACATATGACCTACAAAATATCACAACAATCGAGTCAATGTCAACTTTTCCAAACCTAATATGGCACGAATTGGAAATAATTAGCCATATGAATGGTCCTCAGTTCAAATCTTACAATGTACACGGAATTGAAACATCGATATTAAGTGTCGTACTATCAACATTCAAATGTTGTTTTTAGCCCTCCCTCGGCACACACGCTACATACTTCCTGTATCGGTCAATCTTCCTCTCCTAACCACCTTAGGAGGCTATCGGTTTCCGACACACGTTCATTCTTTCTCTCCATGTTTCGATCTCTAACTCTCTCAACTACACAACCCCCTTTTTCCACTCTGTTACCAAATGTATTTACCTCACACACCCGCCATTGCACCCCTTGCCGAGCTCTCCCTCTCCCTCTCTCTCTCTCCCCTCCCACCCTCTCTCGCTAGATACATGCATTGCCTATCTAGCCCCCCCAACCTCTCGTGCGCACGCACGCACGTTGTCTGTCTAGGTCACTACCTCGAGACTGTCTCACTCTTTCTTCTGCATGGCAGGCCACACTCGCTCAATCTCGCTCTCTTTATCTGAGTCTCAATTAACCTTGTTTTCTTTCACACACAAATGATATATCTCCCTGTTCAGGCCTCGATTGACACACTCTATACTCTCTCACGCTGATTGTCTATCTAGGTCAGTCCATCCAAGCCGCCCCACTCTTTCGACCTCATGGCGGGCTACGCTCTCTCTCTCTCTTTTTTTGGACACAAACAATATATCTCCATGTTTGAGCCCAAATTGACATATTCATATTGTATATTCTCTCATGCACATTGTCTATCTAGGTCACTCTCTCCAACCCGTCTCACTCTTTCGATCGCACGACGACCCACACTCGCTAAATCTCTCTCCCTTTATATATGTAATCGATTGACCTTGCTTCCTCCAATGCACAAAATATATCTACATGTCTGTGGCTGGATCATCTCTCAAGCTCTATCTTACAGCTCTCAGCCTTCCCAAAAGCTCATTTATTTACATTACAAGGGGCACTCCAACCTTGGAATAATTTGTGTAGGCATTTATTCCGGTGGGTTAGATTATATTTTCGTATCATTCGTCCCACAACTACTCCGAACACCGTTGCAACCCCCGCACCTCCCCCAATTGATTTCCCTCTGGCTCGGTCATCGCTCTCTCGCACGTCCTTTCTCGCCTTCAACGTCGCACCATGGTATTATTGCAAAAAACTCTGTTGTTCTCTTTAATTATTACAAATAAGCTACAAAACTATACACCGATAGTCCACCTGGAATGGAACAAATTTCGACCCATAAATTGAAGTGCTACAAACTACACGCCGAGGGGCCTAGCTGTCATGAAACAAATTTGGATCCATATACAATTTAAAAAAATAAAGGACGAGGATCGAACATGCGACCAGGGCCTTCAAGCCGCACGTCAATAGGCAACATACGTAGAAAAACAATGTTTGTTGTACCCCCCTTTGTTCATATAATGTTTTTATATTACCACAGCCTATTTAATGGATAACATGTAATATTATTTTTAGTACATTAGTGGGACCGGCTCGTTAGCACGTAGTACTATTCACCTTCACTTACTGGTGTGTTCCATGTGTGCTCTCTCTCTCCTTCCCTTCTGCGTTTAGATGCACGGGCAAACACAAAGAACTCGTGGGCGATGTTGCCGTTGACCATATCTGGACACGTTCACAAGTTACGGCACCAGTTTCACATACTAATAGTACTAGTCAATGTGTACGTGCAATGCACGTTAATTTGGAAGCATATTAAGTGCATGCAGATATTAAGTAGGATATTATTTGCGTGTTATTATGTGATTAGCACTATTTTTGGCATGAAATTAACTGCACGCTAAACGTGTTGAGCGCTCGACATTGAAGCAGCCTAGGTCGTTGGATGAGAAGGAATACATGTGGCTTGATGATGTTTTATATTTAATTTGATACAACTCTAGCAGAACATTAATTCAATCGATTAAACCATAGATATCATTCAGTCTGACTCTGACTTTACATTCATATGATGATCGATCTAAAATAAACGGAAATGATAAACGTTCAGATTTTAAGCATGGCAATCCGAACGTTTTTCATGGAAAATTTAGATTATGCGGTGGTGGCGGGGGCGTCTTGTGGTGGGAAGCGGCTCCTCTGCCGTGCTCTGTGTGTCGTAGGGACACTGACCGACGGTGATGGCGGTGTCTTGCGCCATTGTTGGGGTACTCCTAGCCGTTGGCCCTAGCTTCAAGGAAGGCCACAATGTTTTGGACTTCCATCTCTAGGAGCGAGTTAACTGGCAGGAGGAGGCGACTGGCGTCGGTGCAAGGAAGCGGTCGACGGCGGCCATCCATGCCGCTGAGGGGGGCACTGGCACCCACGCAGGGACATGCGCTGGCAATGGCACGGCAGAGATATTCGTGTGCACGGCCATCGACACGGGCGGGCACGCGCAGGCGCATGCGCTGGCAAGTGCACAGGCGCGTGAAAGTCGGTGGGGACTGATGCGTCTCCAAGATATCTATAATTTTTATTTGCTCCATGCTATATTATCTTATGTTTTGGACATTATTGGGCTTTATTATCCACTTTTATATTATTTTTGGACTAACCTATTAACCGGAGGCCCAACCCAGAATTGTTGTTTTTATGCCTATTTTATGGTTCCGAAGAAAAGGAATATCAAACGGAGTCCAAACGGAATGAAACCTTTGGGAACATGATTTTCGGAACAAACAATATCCAGGAGACTTGGACCCTACGTCAAGCAACCAACAGGGAAGCCACGAGGTAGGGGGCGCGCCTACCCCCCCCCCCACCCAGGTGCGCCCTCCACCCTCGTGGCCCCCCTGTTACTCCACCGACGTACTCCTTCCTCCTATATATACCTACGTACCCCCAAACGATCAAATACGGAGCCAAAACCCTAATTCCACCGCCGTAACTTTATGTATCCACGAGATCCCATCTTGGGGCCTATTCCGGAGCTCCGCCGGAGGGGGCATTGATCACGGAGGGCTTCTACATCAACACCATAGCCTCTCCGATGGAGTGTGAGTAGTTTACCTCAGACCTTCGGGTCCATAGTTATTAGCTAGATGGCTTCTTCTCTCTTTTTGGATCTCAATACAAAGTTCTCCCCCTCTCTTGTGGAGATCTATTCGATGTAATCTTCTTTTGCAGTGTGTTTGTTGAGACCGATGAATTGTGGGTTTATGATCAAGTTTATCTATGAACAATATTTGAATCTTCTCTGAATTCTTTTATGTATGATTGGTTATCTTTGCAAGTCTCTTTGAATTATCAGTTTGGTTTGGCCTACTAGATTGATCTTTCTTGCAATGGGAGAAGTGCTTAGCTTTGGGTTCAATCTTGCGGTGTCCTTTCCAAGTGACAGTAGGGGCAGCAAGGCACATATTGTATTGTTGCCATCGAGGATAACAAGATGGGGTTTTCATCATATTGCATGAGTTTATCCCTCTACATCATGTCATCTTGCTTAAAGCGTTACTCTGTTCTTATGAACTTAATACTCTAGGTGCACGCTGGATAGCGGTCGATGTGTGGAGTAATAGTAGTAGATGCAGGCAGGAGTCTGTCTACTTGTCTCAGACGTGATGCCTATATACATGATCATACCTAGATATTCTCATAACTATGCTCAGTTCTGTCAATTGCTCAACAGTAATTTGTTCACCCACCGTAAAATACTTATGCTCCTGAGAGAAGCCACTAGTGAAACCTATGGCCCCCGGGTCTATCTTCCATCATATTAATCTTCCAATACTTAGTTACTCTCATTGACTTTTATTTTACTTTGCATCTTTATCATAAAAATACCAGAAATATTATCTTATCATATCTATCAGATATCACTCTCGTAAGTGACCGTGTAGGGATTGACAACCCCTTATCGCGTTGGTTGCGAGGATTTATTTGTTTTGTGTAGGTGCGAGGGACTGGTGCGTAGCCTCCTACCGGATTGATACCTTGGTTCTCAAAAACCGAGGGAAATACTTACGCTACTTTGCTGCACCACCCTTTCGTCTTCAAGGGAAAACCAACGTGAGTGCTCAAGAGGTAGCAAGAAGGATTTCTGGCGCCATTGCCGGGGAGGCTCACGCAAAGTCAAGTTAAAATTTTATCTCCCATCAACGAGCCATTTCTGGCACCGTTGCCGGGGAGGTCTACGCAAAAGTCAAGCATACCAAGTACCCATCACAAACCCTTATCTCCCGCATTACATTATTTGCCATTTGCCTCTCATTTTCCTCTCCCCGACTTCACCCTTGCCGTTTTATTCGCCCTCTCTCTCTATCCTCCCTCTCTTTCTCTATTTGCCTTTTTTTGCCCGTTCCTCGTTTGCTTGTGTGTTGGATTTCTTTCTTGTCATGATGGCTCAAGATAACACTAAATTGTGTGACTTTACCAATACCAACAACAATGATTTTATTAGCACTCCGATTGCTCCTCTTACCGATACTGAATCTTGTGAAATTAATGTTGCCTTGCTGAATCTTGTCATGAAAGATCCGTTTTCCGGCCTTCCTAGTGAAGATGCCTCTACCCATCTAAATAGCTTCGTTGATTTGTGTGATATGCAAAAGAAGAAAGATGTTGATAATGATATTGTTAAATTGAAGCTATTTCCTTTTTCGCTTAGAGATCATGCTAAAGCTTGGTTTTCTTCTTTGCCTAAAAATAGTATTGATTCTTGGAATAAGTGCAAAGATGCTTTTATTCCGATCACGCGGGTATCTTGGATTTGTTCCGATGGCTTATGATGAGAATACTGTCTTGGTTCCTCCTGTGAGGGGTTTAGTGGAAGTGTCCCGGGGAGTTGAGCTCTGAGGTGTTGTCATCATAATTTTATCGTTACAATTCTGGAATACTTGAGATATGTTCGCCGACATCGAAAATCTCTTTTATGTAGTTCGTTGGTGAGATAACCTCGACGCCACCCAGTACTGGGGCGGGAGTTCGGGAGTATCGCCATAACTTGTATAACGGATGCTTTTCGAAGGTTGAGGTAGATGGTTTCCGAAGTTTTCTTGGTTATGTGTTGAAGGATGGATACAGCTGGATGTAGGATTTGCTAGTTTGGGTGAGATATTATGCTTCCCCTGTATCCCCAACACCTGATTGCATAACCGGAAAAGTTCGGGAGTTTCATAGGTGGGAATTCTAGTAGCTCTAGTTCTTCTTCCACGGAGATTGGTTTGAGATTGGGATTTCTTACCGATTATTCGTTCTTCATCCGTACCTTGTTGATTTATTTCTCTACCTTAATTCTACGTGGCTTCTCAATTTATGGATATGTGACCATTTGAAGAGGAATGCATTCGTTCATTTTGTTCGGATGTGAAGACTATATGTTGCAATTTTCATTCCGTTGGTTTCAGCTTCATTTATCTGTCTATGTGCTAACGGTGGTCAACCTCTTCAGGATGGCTCCCGCTAAGAGCACCAGTCAGAACCAGAATCAAGATCCACCACCACCTCCACCTCCTCCAGAGGCATGGCAAGCTGTGATGGCCGCAACCAATGCAAACACTCAGCTGATCATGCAAATTCTTCAAGAACGCAATCAAGGCAGTCAAGGGAATCAAGGCAGCAATCAGAGTCACTTTGCTACACTCAACCAGTTCCTTGCTAACGGGCCAAAGACTTTCAGCAATTGTGTTGAGGCAACCGATGCTGACGATTGGCTTGTGGATCTGTGTAAGCATTTCGAGTGCAGTAACGTCAGGCCTGAGGACTTTGTCAAGTTCGCTTCCTTCCAACTCAAAGATCAAGCTGCAGAATGGTTCCAGCAGTACAAGGATTCAAGAGGTGGACATGTTATCACTTGGGATGATTTCCGTCGAGATTTCCGAGCTCATCATATTCCGCAGAGTGTGGTTGAAAGCAAGCGTGAGGAATTCCGCAATCTGAAGCAAGGCTCTTTGTCTGTCTATGACTACAACAAGTTGTTCCAGAAGCTTGCCCGCTTTGCCAAGCAGGACGTGCCTGATGAGAAGAGCATGATATATCAGTTCAGGGGTGGTCTCAAAGAAGATATTCAGCTCGCTCTTGTCCTCTTCGAGCCCTGGAGATACGATGAGTTCTACAACATGGCACTGAAGCAAGAGGCTGCTCAGTTGAGGTGTGATGCTTCCAGGAAGCGAGTCAGAGATGTTGCTCCTTCTTCCTCTACTCAAGTGGCCAAGCAGCAGAAGTTTTGGCTTCCTCCTCCTCCGTTCCGTCAGCCGTATCAGCAGAAGAGCAAAGGTGGCAGTGGTTCTTCCCACCCACCCAACCCTGGCTTTCAGAACAAGAGTTCGTCTCAAGCTCCAAGATCGAGTGCTCCGTATCACCGTCCGCTTTCTGAGGTCACGTGCAACAAGTGCCAACAGAAGGGTCACTATGCCAACAAGTGTTTCAACCAGAGGCGTCTTCCTCCCCCTCCTCCGGTCAGATCGGCAAGTACAACTGTGGTCAAGCATAACCCCAAGCATGCCAAGGTCAATTTGATGAATGCAGCTCAGGCAGAGGACTCGTCAGATGTGATCATGGGTAACTTTCCAGTTAACTCTTTTCCAGCAAAAGTTCTTTTTAACACTGGTGCATCGCATTGTTTCATGTCAAGATCATTTGTTTCCAAGCATGACTTCGCTTCACAAATGTTGGGTAAACCTATGGGAGTGGTTTCTCCGGCTAAGTCCATGAGGGCTACTTCAATAGTTCCGGATGTTTCTATCATGATGGGTGATTTCAAGTTTCTGGCTTCTCCAATGATTCTTGGCAACTCGGATATTGATCTTCTTCTCGGGATGGATTGGCTTTCTAAGCACAAGGCTCAGCTTGATTGTGCAGCCAGGCAGATTCAATTGACTCATTCGTCTGAGGATGTAATTGTCTTTGCCGCTCGGGATGATACCATCCGTCTGTTTTCTCTCAATGAGAAGGGTGAATTGGACGCTATTTCGCAAATTCCAGTCGTTTGCGAATATCAAGACGTCTTTCGAGAAGAGCTCCCAGGAATGCCTCTGCACCGGCCAGTTGAATTCGTTATTGAACTTGAGCCTGGCACGGAACCTGTGTGCAAACGTCCTTACAAGCTCGGACCTGAAGAGTTGAAGAAGCTGAAGAAGCAACTCGATGAGCAAGAAAGAATGGGTCTCATCCGGCCTAGTTCTTCTCCGTGGGGTTGTGGTGTTCTTTTTGTGAAGAAGAAGGATGGAACGGACCGACTTTGTGTTGATTACCGTCCAGTGAACAAGAAGACCATCAAGAACAAATACCCACTTCCCAACATCAATGAGCTGTTCGAACAACTAAAAGGTGCTCAAGTATTCTCCAAGCTTGATCTCCGTATGGGTTATCACCAGATTCGCATTCGTGAAGAAGATATTCCCAAGACAGCATTCAGAACAAGCTTTGGTTCATATGAATACACTGTCATGTCTTTTGGCCTCGCCAACGCTCCTCCGACATTCTCTCGCATGATGAACTTCATCTTCAACGCCTACACCAATGACTTCGTTTTGGTCTATCTCGACGACATTCTGGTTTTCTCCAAGAACAAGGAAGATCATGCCAAGCACTTGCGTTTGGTTCTTGATAAGCTCAGGGAACATCAGTTCTATGCCAAGTTCTCCAAGTGTGAATTTTGGCTCGATGAGGTTCTTTACCTTAGTCGTATCATCTCTGCCAAGGGCATTTCCGTGAATCCTGAGAAGGTGTCTGCAATTGTGAATTGGGAACCTCCTCAGAACGTGAAGCAACTCCGCAGTTTTCTCGGTCTCGCAAGCTATTGCCGAAGATTCGTTAAAAACTTTTCTAAGATTGCGAGGCCTCTCTCAAATCTTCTTCAGAAGCACGTCAAGTACGTTTGGTCTCCGGAGTGTGATATTGCCTTCAACACTTTGAAAGAGAAGTTGATCACTGCTCCAGTCTTGACTCCGCCTGATGAATCCAAGCCGTACGAGGTCTTTTGTGATGCCTCTCTCGAAGGTCTTGGCGCAGTTTTGATGCAAGAGAAGAAAGTTGTTGCTTATACATCTCGCCAGTTGAAGCCTAATGAGAAGAACTACCCCACTCATGATCTTGAGTTGGCGGCAGTTGTGCATGCTCTTTTGACTTGGAGACATCTTCTATTGGGAAGAAAAGTGGACATTTTCACTGATCACAAGAGTCTCAAGTACATCTTCACTCAGCCTAATCTCAACCTCAGGCAAACTCGATGGGTCGAAATGATTCAAGAGTATAATCCGAGTATCGAGTACACTCCAGGCAAGGCCAATGTGATTGCTGACGCTTTGAGCAGAAAGGCATACTGCAACAGTCTGATTCTCAAGCCTTATCAACCCGAGCTTTGTGAAGCTTTCCGCAAACTGAATCTACAAGTTGTTCCTCAAGGTTTCCTCGCCAACCTTCAAGTCTCTCCTACCTTAGAAGACCAGATTCGCCAAGCCCAGCTTCTTGATTCTATGGTGAAAAAGGTGAAGATTGGGATTGCCAAGAGTCAGTCCAAGTACAAGTGCTACCGCCTTGATGACAAGGACACTCTCTTCTTCGAGGATCTTATTGTTGTGCCCAAAGGTGAACTTCGTAAAGTGATCATGAACGAGGCTCACAATTCTCTCCTCTCCATCCACCCTGGGAGCACGAAGAGGTATCAGGACCTCAAGCAAGCTTATTGGTGGACTCGAATGAAGCGCGAGATCGCTCAATTCGTGAATGAATGTGATGTCTGCAGAAGAGTGAAGGCAGAACACCAAAGGCCAGCTGGTCTCCTCCAACCTCTTGCCATTCCAGAATGGAAGTTTGACCACATTGAAATGGACTTCGTGACTGGGTTTCCAAAGTCCAACCGTGGCAATGATGCTATATTTGTTGTCATCGACAAACTCACCAAAGTGGCTCACTTTCTGCCTATCAAAGAGTCGATCACTGCAGCTCAATTGGCGGAACTCTATACCTCTCGCATTGTCTCTCTACACGGTATTCCTCAAGTGATATCTTTGGACCGTGGTAGCATCTTTACCTCGAAGTTTTGGGATTCTTTTCATAAGGCCATGGGCACTAACATCCGCTTCAGCACTGCTTTCCATCCTCAAACAAGCGGTCAAGTCGAGCGTGTCAACCAGATTCTTGAAGATATGCTCAGGGCTTGTGTGATCTCCTTCGGCATGAAGTGGGAGGATTGTCTTCCTTATGCTGAATTCTCCTACAATAACAGTTTTCAAGAAAGTTCGGGCAAGGCCCCATTTGAAATTCTGTATGGCAGGAAGTGCCGTACCCCTCTCAACTGGTCTGAAACCGGTGAACGTCAGCTGCTGGGTAATGACTTAATCACAGAAGCAGAAGAAATGTGCAAAGTCATTCGTGATAACCTCAAAGCAGCCCAATCCCGCCAGAAGAGCTACTATGATAGTAAGCACCGTGATTTGGCTTTCAAGATCGGAGATCATGTTTACCTCCGTGTCTCTCCTATGAAAGGTACTCGTCGCTTCGGTATCAAAGGGAAGCTTGCCCCTAGATACGTGGGACCTTTCAAGATTGTCAGCAGGAGAGGCGACCTCGCCTATCAACTCGAGCTTCCTTCAAACTTTGCAAATGTTCATGACGTGTTCCATGTCTCTCAGCTTCGAAAGTGCTTCAAGACTCCTGACCGCACCGTCAACTTCGAGGACATTGATCTCCAAGAAGATCTCTCTTATCGTGAGCACCCAGTTGCTATTCTCGAAGAGACTGAACGCAAGACTCGCAACAAGTCAATCAAATTTCTCAAAGTCAACTAGTCACACCATTCCGACCATGAAGCTACCTGGGAACGCGAGGATCACCTCCGTTCTGAGTACCCGGAGTTCTTTCAGTCCTAGATCTCGGGACGAGATCTTTTCGTAGTGGTGGAGTGTTGTAACACCCCGGATGTAACTTTCCCAATTTGTACTCCAACTCTTGCCGTTTCCGGCGTTAAGTTATATTTATTTCTTGGGTTCGGGTCTTTGTCTCCGTGTGTTGTTTTCGTTTTCATGCATCTCATATCATGTCATTATGTGCATTGCATTTGCATATGTGTTCATCTCATGCATTCGAGCATTTTCCCTGTTGTCTGTTTTGCATTCCGGCGCTTCGTTCTCCTCCGGTGGTCATTTCTAGCTTTCTTTCGTGTGTGGGAATTAAACATTTCCGGATTGGGCCGAGACTTGCCAAGCGGCCTTGGTTTACCACCGGTAGACCGCCTGCCAAGTTTCGTATCATTTGGACTTCGTTTGATGCTCCAACGGTTAACCGAGGGACCGAAAAGGCCTCGTGTGTGTTGCAGCCCAACACCCCTCCAATTTGGCCCAAAACCCACCAATCTCTGCTCCATGTCCTAGAGCGTTTGATCACGATCGCGTGGCCGAAAACCGCACCTCATTTGGACTCTCCTAGCTCCACTTATGCCTATAAATAGCCCCCCCCCCCATTTTTGGATCTCGGATCTCTCCCCGTCCAACCCTAAAAAAAAGCATCTCCGCCACCGACGGACACGTCCGCCCCCGGCCGGACGCGTCCGCCGCCGCCCGCCTCCGCCAGCCACGACGCGCCACGTGGCGCCAACCACCGCCGCCGCCGCCGGCCCGCGGGAGCCCGTGCCCGGCCCCCGCGCCGCCCGAGCGGGCCACTCCCCCGCCGCCTCCCGCCGCACGCCTCCATCGCCGGCAGCCGTCGTCGTCGCCGGTGACCCCCGCCATCGCCGCCTAGCCGCCGCCGGCCACCGCCTCGCCCGGCTCCGCCTCGGGACGCCGCCCCGGCCTCTCCTCCACTCCGGCCTCGCCTCCCCTCTCCTCCTCGCCGGAGCCACCACCACGCCAGCCAACCTCGGGAGTTGCGCCGGTGAACAGTGCACGTCGCCAGATCCAGATCCAAAAAACCCTAGGGGTTGACTTTTTCCCTCCGAACCCTAATTTTTATGCGATCTTTGACCTGCTGTAACTTTGCATCCGTAGCTTCGTTTTGGACATATAGTATATCAAAATGTTCGTCTTGACGAGTACATCATTTAGTTCCATTGCATCATTTTCATTTGAGCTCATCTTGATGCCCGAAATGCTGTTAGAAGGAGGCTTCGTGAGTTAATTGTCAGATCTGCTAGTTCATCTTAGACTTTTGTCATTTTTGCCATGATTATTGTGTGCATGCTATGCCTGTGAGTCCTTCATATGTTTTGTTAAGCATTTTGTATTATTTCCAGAGGTGCAACCCATGCATTTTTAGGATGTGTGTGGTGACCTATGCTAGCTTGCAAAGTGAGGCACCCGGTAAATCTGTTTTCAGAGACTGTTGTTTTCACTAAGTCTGGGATATTTTAGTTCATGATGCCATATGTTCAGCTTGTTTCCTAGTGATCCGTGCCTCTTTTGAGGATGTTCAGTAAAGGAGTTTTGTTAATCATGTTATGCTCTATCCATCCATGTCTTTACTTGCAATTATTGAGCAACATATCTTGACTCAATCGAGCTCTACTTTTGCTTTGTGGTGAATCTGGGCAGATCGTCAACTCGTTTGCGATTTTGCCGATGTTATTGTAGTTGATCCGTGCATGCTATGCCATTGTTCTTGCCATGTCTAGCTTGTATTTTGTACCTTCTTAATGGATGTATGCTTGCCTTGCCATGACTTGCACCGTAGTGAGTGCATCGAGCTCGTTTACATGCCTTCGTGAGTTATATTTCAGCATGTCTCAGTTTTCACTAAGTCTGAAAACTGATTGTGTTTTAGCGATGTTCGTGTGCCCGTTAGTATATTTTGTGAACCCTTTTGGCCCCAGGTCACTTTGGGTATTTTGTTAAGCTTGTTAAGTAGCTCTATGACATGTTCTTACTTGTCTTAATAAGGTCATGTATCATGTTGTTTTGCTGCTCCGAAGAGGGCTTCGTGATCTGATAATTCAGACAAGTGTTAAATTCACTAAGTGTGGAATCTGTTTTGCATTTGCGTTTTTGCCATGCTTGTTTGAACCTCATAATGGATGAATTGGCCATGGCTCAGTGCTAGTATTTTGTTAAGCATCTTGTGTGCATCCCGGCCATGTATTTTGTTGTCATGATTGGTGGCTGTAGTATGTTCATTTCGTTGCATTTAGATGCCTACTTGCTGTAAATCACAGACCGGTGTCATTCTTAAATCGCTTGCCATTTCCAAACCGTAACTCCGATTCCAATGATATTTATATCGTTTTCAAGAGATTTCATCCGCTCTATCCAGTGGCACACTTGTTTTTTCAAGTTGGGGCCAGGTTCATGCATTTCCTGTCATATCTTGCATTTTGCATCCCGCATCGCATCCCGCATAGCATATCATCATTTCATCATATTGCTTGGTCTTGCACGTGGTTGATTGTATCCTTGTTGCTTGTTTGTCTTATTGGGTAGAGCCGGGAGACGAGTTCGCTACCGAGGATCCCGTTGAGTTTGCTTGTGAGGATCCAGTCAACTCTGACAACTGTGCAGGCAAGATGATCATACCCTCGAAATCACTACTATCTTTGCTATGCTAGTTTGCTCGCTCTTGCTATGCCAATGCTACGATGCCTACCTTTTGCTTGTCAACCTCCCAATTACCATGTCAAACCTCTAACCCACCATGTCCTAGCAAACCGTTGATTGGCTATGTTACCGCTTTGCTCAACCCCTCTTATAGCGTTGATAGTTGCAGGTGAAGATTGGAGGCCGTTCCTTGTTGGAACATCATTTATTTACTTGTTGGGATATCATTATATTGCTATATTATCTTAATGCATCTATATACTTGGTAAAGGGTGGAAGGCTCGGCCTCTCGCCTAGTGTTTTGTTCCACTCTTGCCGCCCTAGTTTCCGTCATATCGGTGTTATGTTCCCGGATTCTTGCGTTCCTTACGCGGTTGGGTTATAATGGGAACCCCTTGATATTTCGCCTTGATTAAAGGTTTTCCAGCAATGCCCAACCTTGGTTTTACCATTCGCCCCCTAGCCTTTTCTTTCCCTTGGGTTCTGCAGACTCAAGGGTCATCTTATTTTACCCCCCCCCCCCCCCCCCCCCCCCCC